>NW_026576302.1:72500-124603 GCF_028641065.1 Leucoraja erinaceus
TGTACTGACCCCTAGTGAGACCACACCTGGAGTCTTGTGTGTAGTTTTGGCCTGTTGGCCTTCATAACAAGAGGAGTCGAGTATAGGAGCAAAGAGGTCCTTCTGCAGTTGTACAGGGCCCTGCTGAGACCACACCTGGAGTATTGTGTGCAGTTTTGGCCTGTTGGCCTTCATAACAAGAGGAGTTGAGTACAGGAGCAAAGAGGTCCTTCTGCAGTTGTACAGGGCCCTGGTGAGACCACACCTGGAGTATTGTGTACAGTTTTGGCCTGTTGGCCTTCATAACACGAGGAGTTGAGTATAGGAGCAAAGAGGTCCTTCTGCAGTTGTACAGGGCCCTGGTGAGACCACATCTGGAGTATTATGTGCAGTTTTGGCCTGTTGGCCTTCATAACAAGAGGAGTTGAGTACAGGAGCAAAGAGGTCCTTCTGCAGTTGTACAGGGCCCTGGTGAGACCACACCTGGAGTATTGCATACAGTTTTGGCCTGTTGGCCTTCATAACAATCAGTACCCCGTTCCTGCCTTCTCCCCATATCCCCTGATTCCGTTAGCCCCAACAGCTAAATCTAGCTCTCTCTTGAAAACTCCCACTGACTTGTGGCCTCCACCGCCGTCTGCGTGGCAACGAATCCCACAGATTCACCACCCTCTGGCTAAAGAAATTTCTCCTCATCTCCTTCCCAAAGGAACGGAACATCCTTTAATTCTGAGGCTGCGCCCTCTGGTCCTAGACTCTAGACTCTCCCACTAGTGGAAACATCCTCTCCACATCCACTCTATCCGGGCCACTCACTATTCGGTGACGTTTCAATGAGGTCCCTCCCTCGTTCTAAACTCCAGCGAGTACAGGCCCATGTAATGATCTTACATTAACCCACTCATTCCTGGGCACAGTGTCGGGGGTAGAGGGGGGGAGGGGGGGTGAGTAGGGGGCTCCGTGCTGTGGGAGGGAGGGTGTGGGGGGGGGGTGTAGAGGAGGGGGCTCCACTAATGGCTGCTGCCCCCCTTTCAGGTGGACGAACAGAAAGGTGAAGCCGTGGACACGACAGAAGGCAAAGACACAAAGCCAGCAGGTAATGTGTGTGTGTGTGGTGTGTGTGTGTGCGTGCGTGTGTGTGTACGTGTGTGTGTGTGTGTGACTGTGTGTGTGTGTGTGTGTGTCAGTGTGTGTGTGTGTGTGTGCGTGTGTGTGTGTGTGTGTGCGTGTGTGTGTGTGCGTGTGTGTGTGTGTGTGTGTGTGACTGTGTGTGTGTGTGTGTGTGTGTGTGTGTGTGTGTGTGTGTGTGTGTGTGTGTGTGTGTGTGTGCGTGTGTGTGTGCATGCGTGCGTGTGTGTGCGTGCGTGCGTGTGTGTGTGTGTGTGTGTGTGTGTGTGTGTGTGTGTGTGTGTGTGTGTGTGTGTGCGTGCGTGTGTGTGTGTGTGTTTGGTGTGTGTGTGTGTGTGTGTGTGTGTGTGTGTGTGTGTGTGTGTGTGTGTGTGTGTGTGTGTGTGTGTGTGTGTGTGCGTCAGTGTGTGTGTGTCAGTGTGTGTGTGTACGTGTGTGTGCGCGTGTGTGTGTGCGTGCGTGCGTGTGCATGCGTGCTTTTGTGTGTGTGTGCGTGCGTGTGTGTGCCCCTCCTCCCTTCGTCTCCCCTTCCTACATAGAAACATAGAAAACAGGTGCAGGAGGAGGCCATTCAGCCCTTCGAGCCAGCGCCGCCATTCATTGTGATCATGGCTGATCGTCCCCAATCAGTACCCCGTTCCTGCCTTCACCCCATATCCCTTGATTCCACTAGCCCCTAGAGCTCTACTCTTAAATCCATCCAGTGACTTGGCCTCCACTGCCCTCTGTGGCAGGGAATTCCATAAATTCACAACTCTCTGGGTGAAAAAGTTTTTTCTCACCTCAGTCTTAAATGACCTCCCCTTTATTCTAAGACTGTGTGTGTGTGGCCCCTGGTTCTGGACCCTGGTGAGACCACATCTGGAGTATTGCATACAGTTTTGGTCTCCTAATTTGAGGAAGGACATCCTTGTGACTGAGGCTGGACTCGCCCAACATTGGGAACATTTTTCCCGCATCTAGCTTGTCCAGTCCTTTTATAATTTTATATGTTTCTATAAGATAATAATAATAATAAATTTTATTTATGGGCGCCTTTCAAGAGTCTCAAGGACACCTTAAAAATTTTTAGCAGGTAGAGGAAAAACATGTAAGGGGAATGAAATAAATAGTAGAGACATGACTAGTACACAAAGTAAAGACAGAATTCAATACAAAACACAATATGAGGCAATTCAAGCACAGATGAAAAGGGAGGGGGACGTGGGGCTAAGGATAGGCAGAGGTGAAGAGATGGGTCTTGAGGCGGGACTGGAAGATGGAGAGGGATCCCCCCTCTCATCCTCCTAAACTCCAGTCTAGTCTTTTCGATCTTTCCTCATATGACAGTCCCGCCATCCCAGGGATCGATCTGGTGAACCTACGCTGCACTGCCTCAATCACAAGGATGTCCTTCCTCAAATTAGGGGACCAAAACTGTACACAATACTCCAGGTGTGATCTCACCAGAGCCCTATACAACTGCAGAAGGACCTCTCTACTCCTGTACTGAAATCCTCTTGTTGTGAAGGCCAACAGGCCAAAACTGTACACAATACTCCAGGTGTGGTCTCACCAGGGCCCTGTACAACTGCAGAAGAACCTCTCTACTCCTATACTGAACTCCTCTTGTTATAGACAATAGGTGCAGGAGTAGGTCAATACAGTGTCCCCTTTAGTCTAAGACTGTCCCGAGTTAGTCCAGCTCTCTGTGTGTCCATTCCCAGTGTAATGGATGGTGCCAGTGCCTGCAGCATCAGGCACTGGCCACAGTGTGGCAGCATTGCTCCACCACTGACTGAAACAACACACCTTTTCAATGAAAGAACTTCATCAAACACTCCCTGATCACAGTGAATGGCAAATGGTGCTGGCTCAAAGGGCCAAATGGCCTCTACTCCTGCACCTATCGTCTATTGAAACCCAGCAGTGTGTCTGTTCCACCAAGCAGCTGGCAGTGAAGAAAGCCAACGGCATGTTTGCCCTTCATAGCCAGAGGAGTTGAGTACAGGAGCAAAGAGGTCCTTCTGCAGTTGTACAGGGCCCTGGTGAGACCACACCTGGAGTATTGTGTGCAGTTTTGGTCCCCTAATTTGGGAAGGACATTCTTGCTATTGAGGGTCTGAAGATGGGTCTCGACCTGAAACGTCACCCATTCCTTCTCTCCAGAGATGCTGCCTGTCCCGCTGAGTTACTCCAGCATTTTGTGTCTGTCTTCGATTTAAACCAGCATCTGCAGTTCTTTCCTACCAACATATATATATATATATACACACAGAATAACAGAGCCCTGGGAACGGGTAAGAAGTAACTGCAGATGCTGGTTTAAACCAAAGATAAGACACAAAATGCTGGAGTAACTCGGTGGGGACAGGCAGCATCTGTGGAAAGAAGACCCTTCTTCAGGATGGTTCTAGGCAGGGATGAAATCCGGGGGATAATCGACAATGGGTGCAGGAGTAGAGGCCATTCGGCCCTTCCAGCCAGCACCGCCATTCAATTTGATCACGGCTGATCATCCCCAATCAGTACCCCGTTCCTGCCTTCTCCCCATATCCCCTGACTCCGCTATCTTTAAGAGCCCTATCTAGCTCTCTCTTGAAAGCATCCAGGGAACCGGCCTCCACCGCCCTCTGAGGCAGAGAATTCCACAGACTCACAACTCTCTGTGAGAAAAAGTGTTTCCTCGTCTCCGTTCTAAATGGCCGACCCCTTATTCTTAAACTGTGTGTGTGTGTGTGGCCCCTGGTTCTGGACTCCCCCAACATCGGGAACATGTTTCCTGCCTCTAGCGTGTCCAAACCCTTAACAATCTCATATATGTTTCAATGAGATCCCCTCTCATCCTTCTAAACTCCACAGAGTGTACAAGCCCACAGCCGCTCCACATTCTCTCAGCATATGACAGTCCCGCCATCCCGGGAATTAACCTGGTGAACCTACGCTGGGCTCCCTCAATAACAAGAATGTCCTTCCTCAAATTAGGGGACCAAAATAGAGACTTTGCTGGGGCTGGGTCAGACTGGGATGTGGTGGAGGGGATAGTTTGGACTGTGTACCGTGTGTGTGTAAGTGGAGGGGACTGTGTACCGTGTGTGTGTGTGTGGAGGGGGGACTGTGTACTGTGTGTGTGTGTAGGGGGGACTGTGTACCGTGTGTGTGTAAGTGTAGGGGGGACTGTGTACCCTGTGTGTGTGTGTGGAGGGGGGACTGTGTACCCTGTGTGTGTGTGTGGATGGGGGGACTGTGTACCCTGTGTGTGTGTGTGTGTGTGTGTGGAGGGGGGACTGTGTACCCTGTGTGTGTGTGTGTGTGTGTGTGGAGGGGGGACTGTGTACCCTGTGTGTGTGTGTGTGTGGAGGGGGGACTGTGTACCGTGTTGTGTGTGTGGGAGGGGGGACTGTGTACTGTGTGTGTGTGTGGGGGGGGGACTGTGTACCCTGTGTGTGTAAGTGTAGGGGGGGACTGTGTACCCTGTGTGTGTGTGGAGGGGGGACTGTGTACCCTGTGTGTGTGTGTGTGTGTGTGTGTGTGTGTGTGTGTGTGTGTGTGTGTGTGTGTGTGTGTGTGTGTGTGTGTGTGTGTGTTGGAGGGTATATGTGTGTGTGTGTGTGTGTGTGTGTGTGTGTGTGTGTGTGTGTGTGTGTATGTGTGTGTGTGTGTGTGTGTGTGTGTGTGTGTGGGTGTGTATGTGTGTGTGTGTGTGTGTGTGTGTGTGTGTGTGGGTGTGTGTGATTGAGTATGTGGGGGTGTGTGTGTGTATGTGTGTGTGTGTGTGTGGAGGGGGGACTGTGTACCCTGTGTGTGTGTGTGTGTGGAGGGGGGACTGTGTACCGTGTGTGTGTGTGGAGGGGGGACTGTGTACTGTGTGTGTGTGTGTGGGGGGGGGACTGTGGTACCCTGTGTGTGTGTGTGTGTGTGTGTGTGTGTAGGGGGGACTGTGTACCCTGTGTGTGTGTGTGTAGGGGGGACTGTGTACCCTGTGTGTGTGTGTGTGTGTAGGGGGGACTGTGTACCCTGTGTGTGTGTGTGTGGAGGGGGGACTGTGTACAGTGTGTGTGTGTGTGGTGGGGGGGACTGTGTACCCTGTATGTGTGTGTGTGGAGGGGGGACTGTGTACCCTGTGTGTGTGTGTGTGTGGAGGGGGGACTGTGTACCCTGTGTGTGTGTGTGTGTGTGTGGTGGGGGGGACTGTGTACAGTGGTGTGTGTGTGTGGAGGGGGGACTGTGTACCCTGTATGTGTGTGTGGAGGGGGGACTGTGTACCCTGTGTGTGTGTGTGTGTGGAGGGGGGACTGTGTACCCCGTGTGTGTGTGTGTGGAGGGGGGACTGTGTACCGTGTGTGTGTAAGTGGAGGGGGGACTGTGTACCCCGTGTGTAACTCGTCATGTCTCTGCCCCGGGGCAGGCCTCACTGCGGGCGTGGACGAGCTGAGACTGGAGTCGCCGGCGCTGGAGCTGTCGGAGACGGGTGCAGCAGCAGCTGGAGGAGCTGATGATCGACGGGGACTTGCTGGAGGTCACCCTGGACGAGAACCACAACCTGTGGAAGGTTCTACAGGCCATGCGGCACCCCCCCCCACGAAAAGATGCAGACGCTGCTGCAGGTGGGAGCCCACACACTCACGCCCACACGCACTCACGGTTACACGCACTCACGCACTCACTCCCCCCCTCTCCCCCCCACCCACCCACCCCACGAAAAGATGCAGACCCTGCTGCAGGTGGGAGCCCCCGCACTCACGGCTACACGCACTCACGCCCACACGCACTCACGCCCACACGCACTCACGCCCACACACACTCACGCCCACACGCACTCACGCACTCACACTCGCTCCTCAGATCCTGGTGAACTTCTACCGCTGCACCATCGAGAGCATCCTTACCAACTGCATCACAGTATGGTATGGCAACTGCTCTGTCTCCGACCGGAAGGCATTGCAAAGGGTGGTGAAAATTGCCCAACGCATCATCGGTTCCACGCTCCCCTCCATTGAGTCTGTCCAAAGCAAGCGCTGTCTGCGGAGGGCGCTCAGCATCGCCAAGGACTGCTCTCACCCCAACCATGGACTGTTTACCCTCCTACCATCCGGGAGGCGCTACAGGTCTCTCCGTTGCCGGACCAGCAGGTCGAGGAACAGCTTCTTTCCGGCGGCTGTCACTCTACTCAACAACGTACCTCGGTGACTGCCAATCACCCCCCCCCCCCGGACACTTATTATTATTTATTCAAATCATTTGCTATGTCACTCTTCCAGGGAGATGCTAAATGCATTTCGTTGTCTCTGTACTGTACACTGACAATGACAATTAAAATTGAATCTGAATCTGAATCTGAATCTGAATCACGCACTCACACACTCCACACAGAAAGATGCAGACCCTGCTGCAGGTGGGAGCCCACGCACTCACGGCTACACGCACTCACGCACTCACTCACTCCCCCCCTTCACTCACGCCCTCCCTCCACACTGCCCCAGCACCCACATACACTAACTACCGCACACAGTAACACAAATGCTCACACTCTCACACTCACGCACACTCTCTCATCAACACACACACGCTCACATAACCACACACACACTCGTACCCACACTCTGTCTCACGCTCACAACCACACACACACTCGTACTCACACTCCGTCTTCACACTCACAACCACACACACTCGTACTCACACTCCGTCTCACGCTCACAACCACACACACACACTCGTACTCACACTCCGTCACGCTCACAACCACACACACACACTCGTACTCACACTCCGTCTCATGCTCACAACCACACACACACTTGTACTCGCACTCCGTCTCACACTCACAACCACACACACTCGTACTCACACTCCGTCTCACGCTCACACAACCACACACACTCGTACTCTCTCGCTCACACACTCTCCCTCGTACTCACACTCCGTCTCATGCTCACAACCACACACACTCGTACTCACACTCCGTCTCACGCTCACACAACCACACAACTCGTACTCGCTCGCTCACACACTCTCTCCCTCCCTCTCTCTCACCTTCCTCCATGCATATCTGATCCTCACCTCCCCCTCCCCCTCATCATCTCCCCCTCCCTGGTCTCTTCTCCCCCCCCCCAGATTGAGAAGCTGGAGAGCAAGCTGGCCAAGCTCCGGGGCAGAGACTCTGCAGAGAAGCGGCGCAAGAGGAAACTGGAGCGCTCGGACTCGCTGCCCCTGGCAGAGGAGGAGGATGAGGAGGGGCTGGAGCCGGGGGAGGTGAAGAGGCCCAAGGAGGAGGGAGCGAGAGGGAAGGGAGAGGCCGAGCTGCCGGCCCATGATGTCGGAGTCTCACGGAGTTCAGTCACACACAACGGAGTGGAGGTGAGCCCAGCCCGTCCCATCCCGTCCCGTCCTAACCATCCACAATCACTACTCCGTTCCTGCCTTCTCCCCCATATCCCTTGCCTCCGTTAGCCCCAAGAGCTAAATTTAAATCTCTCTTGAAAACATCCAGTGAATCGGCCTCCACTGCCGTCTGTGGCAGAGAATTCCACAGATTCACACGACTCTCTGGGTGGAAAGGTTTCTCCTCATCTCAGTCCTAAATGGCCACAGATTCACACAACTCTCTGGGTGGAAAAGTGTCTCCTCATCTCAGTCCCAAATGGCCACAGATTCACACGACTCTCTGGGTGGAAAAGTGTCTCCTCATCTCAGTCCCAAATGGCCACAGATTCACACAACTCTCTGGGTGGAAAAGTGTCTCCTCATCTCAGTCCCAAATGGCCACAGATTCACACAACTCTCTGGGTGGAAAAGTGTCTCCTCGTCTCCGTCCTAAATGGCCGACCCCTTATTCTTAAACTGTGTGTGTGTGTGTGTGTGTGTGGCCCCCTGGTTCTGGACTCCCCCAACATCGGTCCTCACCCCCTCTCGGAACAGACGGTAGAGTTGCTGCCTCACAGCGCCAGAGACCCGCACAGTTTGCACGCTCTCCCCGTGACCTGCGTGGGTTTTCTCTGGGTGCTCTGGTTTCCTCCCACACTCCAAAGTCGTGCGGGTTTGTAGGTTAATTGGCTTCGGGGTAAATGTAAATTGTCCCCTAGTGTGTGTAGGATAGTGTTAGTGTGTCCCCTAGTGTGTGTAGGATAGTGTTAGTGTGCGGGGATCGCTGGTCGGAGCGGACTCAATGGGCCGAAGGGCCTGTTTCTCCGCTGTATAAGGGACTGCCCAACTGAGGCAACCTAATCCGCAAGTTTCCCCTCGACTCATACTCGCAGCATGGTCGACACGAGGTCCTAGGAGGTCTTTGCAACTCTCCTTCGTGTTCGAGAGTGGTCCCCGCATACTTGAGGCCTCAGCCAGATTTTTTTCAACATGCCCTCGAGTAAAAATAGGTCGCCATTGGAAAATAATCTCGTTGGTTTAGTCGAGGTAGGTTGTTGGAGGTCGGCATGTTAGTCGTAGGTAATCGAGGGTAGTCCTAGGTAGTCTTCAACATAGTTGAAGGTACTTGTAGATAGTCTTCAACATAGTTGAAGGGAAGTTGAAGGAGGTCTTCAACGTGACACTTTTTCAAACCCTCCTAAACTCTTCTAAACTTGCCACATAGGTCGCTGCAGTGGGACAGGCACTTATCTCTATTCTCGAAAACTTCACCGAATAGTGGGCAGCCCGGATGTGGAGAGGATGTTTCCACTAGTGGGAGAGTCTAGGACCAGAGGGCACAGCCTCAGAATTAAAGGACGATAGACAATAGTCTGTGGGTAAACAAGGGGGAGCATTGAAACGTCACCGAACAGTGGGCGGCCCGGATAGAGTGGATGTGGAGAGGATGTTTCCACTAGTGGGAGAGTCTAGAGTCTAGGACCAGAGGGCACAGCCTCAGAATTAAAGGATGTTCCGTTCCTTTAGGAAGGAGATGAGGAGGAATTTCTTTAGCCAGAGGGTGGTGAATCTGTGGGATTCGTTGCCACAGACGGCGGTGGAGGCCACAAGTCAGTGGGTATTTATATTTAAGGCAGAGATAGATAGATTGTTGATTAGTGCGGGTGTCAGGGGTTATGGGGAGAAGGCAGGAGAATGGGGTTAGGAGGGAGAGATAGATCAGCCGTGATTGAATGGTGGAGTAGACATGATGGGCCGAATGGCCTAAATCTGCTCCTATCACTTGTGATCTGTCCCATCTAGATTCCCACCAACTGTGTGGGCCTAAGGGCCTGTTCCTGTACTGTTGTGTGTTACATGTTCCACATCGGGGGTCGGGAAGGTGCTGTAAGGCAGGGTCTCCACTGTGCCACCCATCTAGTTCACTCCCCCTTTAACATCCACTTTCTGCTATGAGGATGCAGGGTGACTTGGACAGGTTGGGCCAGTGGGCAGATGCATGGCAGATGCAGTTTAATGCGGATAAAATGGAGGTCATCCACTTTGGTGGCAAAAACAGGAAGGCAGATTATTATCTGAATGGCATCAAGTTGGGAAAAGGGGAAGTACAACGGGATCTGGGGGTCCTTGTACATCAGTCTATGAAAGTAAGCATGCAGGTACAGCAGGCAGTGAAGAAAGTCAATGGCATGTTGGCCTTCATAACAAGAGGAGTTGAGTATAGGAGCAAAGAGGCCCTTCTGCAGTTGTACAGGGCCCTAGTGAGACCACACCTGGAGTATTGTGTGCAGTTTTGGCCTGTTGGCCTTCATAACAAGAGGAGTTGAGTACAGGAGCAAAGAGGTCCTTCTGCAGTTGTACAGGGCCCTAGTGAGACCACGCCTGGAGTATTGTGTGCAGTTTTGGCCTGTTGGCCTTCATAACAAGAGGAATTGAGTACAGGAGCAAAGAGGTCCTTCTGCAGTTGTACAGGACCCTAGTGAGACCACACCTGGAGTATTGTGTGCAGTTTTGGTCCCCTAATTTGAGGAAGGACATTCTTGCTATTGAGGGAGCCCAGCGTAGGTTCACCAGGTTAATTCCCGGGATGGCGGGACTGTCATATGCTGAGAGAATGTGGAGCGGCTGGGCTTGTACACTCTGGAATTTAGAAGGATGAGAGGATATCTTATTGAAACATATAAGATTGTTAAGGGTTTGGACACGCTAGAGGCAGGAAACATGTTCCCGATGTCGGGGGAGTCCAGAACCAGGGGCCACACACACACACACACACACACACACACACACACACACACACACGTACACACACACACACAGTTTAAGAATAAGGGGTCGGCCATTTCGAACGGAGACTAGACCTAGGGGGACCGGTTGGGTCCCGTCCCCTCATCGTGCGGGGTTGGGGTGGGGGGGGGGGGGGGGGGGGGGGGTGCAGCTTCACACGACAAGGAAAAACTTTCCCACCCAGAGAGTTGTGAGTCTGTGGAATTTTCTGCCTCAGAGGGCGGTGGAGGCCGGTTCTCTGGATGCTTTCAAGAGAGAGCTAGACAGGGCTCTTAAAGATAGCGGAGTCAGGGGATATGGGGAGAAGGCAGGAGCGGGGTACTGATTGGGGATGATCAGCCGTGATCACATTGAATGGCGGTGCTGGCTGGAAGGGCCGAATGGCCTCTACTCCTGCACCTGTTGTGTATTGGTACTGTGTGGTGATGCAGTTAGCCGCAGCCAGTGTAAATAGCTGATACGCTACAGTGTTCTGGGTTGCCAGCATGGTGCTTTATGTTTTTTGCATCCCGCCATCTCTACAAACTGGCCGCCCCGCCCGCCCGCCCGCCTGCCCGCCTGTGTCTCGATGCTTGTGGTGAGAAGGTGAGGAGGAAGGCAATCACACTGGAGATGAAACTGAAGATAATTGCCCAGCGGGAAGGCGGCAAGCTGGTGAAGACTATCGCCCGCGAGTTTGGACTCTCCCACTCCACCATCTCCACCATCTTCAAGGACAAGAAGCGGATCAAATCCTCGGCGTCGGTTCGATCCACCATCATCTCGATGAAGAGAACCGGGCCACTGGACGATATGGAGCGGCTGCTGGTGGCGTGGATGGAAGAGCAGATACAGAAGGGTTTGCCGCTGCGCCCACTGTCCATCCAGGCCAAGGCCAGAAGCCTTTTCCACACGCTGGAACAGCGGCCCCGTGACCCAACGTACACGCACGTGTTCACGGCCACTCCTGGGTGGTTCAAGCGCTTCAAGAGGCGACATAATTTCCACCACGTGATGTTCAACAGTCAGGCAGCCGGCGCTGATGCTCGCAGTGCCGCAGCCTTCAAGGAAGAACTCCACGGGATCATTGCCGATGAGAAGTATTTGCCAGAGCAGATATTCAACGTGGATGAGACGGGCCTGTTCTGGAAACGTATGCCGGAAGGTACGTACATCCACCAAGAGGCGGGATTCAAGGCGTGCACAGACTGTGTAACGTTGCTTCTGGGTGGGAACGTTTCCGGCTTCAAGTTAAAGCCGTTACTAATCTACCACTCGGAGAACCCTCCAGCGTTGAAGGACGTGAGCGAGCATGTCTATTATCGACATAACACGAAAGCCTGGATGACATCGGTGATGTTCCAAGGCTGGTTTGTAAACTGTTTCATTCCTCAGGCACGGGAATATTGTCGGCAAAGCCACATCCCGTTCAAACTGCTCCTGGTCTTGGATAATGGCCCCGGACACCCGCCACATATGGGCGACCTGCACCCCAACGTCAAGGTTGTTTATCTGCCACCGTACACCACCGCGCTCATTCAACCCATGGGTCAGGGGGTGATTGCTGCCTTCAAAGCCTACTATGTCGGCCAGATGTTTGCGCAGGCTGTAGAGGCCACCCAAACTGGCCAGACTCTGAGAGAGTTTTGGAGAGAGTTCAACCTCGCCAACGCTATCCGCAACATCGCCGCAGCATGGGAGGAAGTCACGCAGCCATGCATGAAGGGCGCCTGGAGACCAATCCTCACGACACACGTCCACACGGTCGCAGACTTTCACAAAGACTCTGCTGTCGACGGCATCGTTCGTGACAAGATACTCGTGCTCGGCAGGCGGCTGGAACTGGACGTCGACAAGGACGACGTCCGTCAGCTGGTGGGCCTCGAGGCCGAGGAGCTTTCCAACGAGGAGCTGATCAGGCTGGAGGAAGAAGCGGAGACGGAGGAAGAAGACGTTACTCCCCGGGCACCGAAAACCTTCACCGCGGAGAAGCTGGCGGCTGCCTTTGCTGCCATCAGCAGCGGCATGAAGATGTTGGCAGACATGGACTCCAATCACCAGAGATTGGCCAACACTGGCAGGCGGATACAGGATGCTCTCGCTTGTTATAGACAAATATATAATGACAACAAGAAGCAGCTTGATGTGGTCCTCTAAACCAGACTTAGCACAAGATAGACAATCTTCTGGTAGGTTAGGTGTACTAAATGCATTTCCCACCTGCGATATTATCGCAACGTAAACCCCATCGTAAGTTGAAGAGCAGCCGTGTTGTACGCCCTGCCTCTGGCTCGTTTGGGCCCTAAAATCCTCTCCTTCCTGGAGTATTGTGTGCAGTTTTGGCCTGTTGGCCTTCATAACAAGAGGAGTTGAGTACAGGAGCAAAGAGGTCCTTCTGCAGTTGTACAGGGTCTTGGTGAGACCACACCTGGAGTATTGTGTGCAGTTTTGGCCTGTTGGCCTTCAATACAAGAGGAGTTGAGTACAGGAGCAAAGAGGTCCTTCTGCAGTTGTACAGGGTCTTGGTGAGACCACACCTGGAGTATTGTGTGCAGTTTTATAACAAGAGTAGTTGAATACAGGAGCAAAGAGGTCCTTCTGCAGTTGTACAGGGCCCTGGTGAGACCACACCTGGAGTATTGTGTGCAGTTTTGGCCTGTTGGCCTTCATAACAAGAAGAGTTGAGTACAGGAGCAAAGAGGTCCTTCTGCAGTTGTACAGGGCCCTGGTGAGACCACACCTGGAGTATTGTGTGCAGTTTTGCTCCCCTAATTTGAGGAAGGACATTCTTGCTATTGAGGGAACCCAGCGTAGGTTCACCAGGTTAATTCCCGGGATGGCGGGACTGTCATATGTTGAGAGAATGTGGAGCGGCTGTGGGCTTGTACACTCTGTGGAGTTTAGAAGGATGAGAGGCGATCTCATTGAAACATATAAGATTGTTAAGGGTTTGGACATGCTAGAGGCAGGAAACATGTTCCCGATGTTGGGGGAGTCCAGAAATAGGGGCCACAGTTTAAGAATAAGGGGTCGGCCATTTAGAACAGAGATGAGGAAACATTTTTTCTCATAGTAATTTGTCCCCCTTTCATTGTCCTATACAGGGACACATGACAATAAACTCACAAACTTGGGTCTGTGGAATTCTCTGCTTCAGAGGGCGGTGGAGGCCGGTTCTCTGGATGCTTTCAAGAGAGAGCTAGATAGGGCTCTTAAAGATAGTGGAGCCAGGGGATATGGGAAGAAGGCAGGAACGGGGCACTGATTGGGGATGATCAGCCGTGATCACATTGAATGGCGGTGCTGGGTCAAAGGGCCAAATGGCCTCTACTCCTGCACCTATTGTCTATTGTCTATTGAGTTTATTCCTTGGAGCATGGAAGGCTGAGATGTGCAAGATCACGAGAGGAATAGATCGGGAAGATGTACAGAGTCTCTTGCCCAGAGTAGTGGAATCAAAAACCAGAGGACACGGGTTCAAGGTGAAGGGGGAAAGATTTAATAGGAATCTGAGGGGTAACTTTTCCACACTTTTCGAGGGTGGTGGGTGTATGGAACGAGCTGCCGGAGGAGGTAGTTGAGGCTGGGACTATCCCAACGTTTAAGAAACAGTTATACGGGTACATGGATAGGACAGGTTTGGAGGGATATGGACCAAATGCAGGCAGGGTAGGTGGGACTAGTGTAGATGGGGCATGTTGGGCTAGTGTGGGCATGTTGGGCTGAAGGGCCTGTTTCCACACTGTATCACTCTGTGACTAGTGTAGATGGGGCATGTTGGGCGGTGTGGGCATGTTGGGCTGAAGGGCCTGTTTCCACACTGTATCACTCTGTGACTAGTGTAGATGGGGCATGTTGGGCTAGTGTGGGCAAGTTGGGCTGTAGACCCTGTTTCCACACTGTATCACTGTGACTAGTGTAGATGGGGCATGTTGGGCTAGTGTGGGCAAGTTGGGCTGAAGGGCCTGTTTCCACACTGTATCACTCTGTGACTAGTGTAGATGGGGCATGTTGGGCTAGTGTGGGTAAGTTGGGCTGAAGGGCTTGTTTCCACACTGTATCACTCTGTGACTAGTGTAGATGGGGCAAGTTGGGCTGAAGGAAGGGCCTGTTTCCACCCAGTGTGACTCTAAACCAGCACCTGCAGTTCCTTGTTTGCACAGTCTTAATGTGTTAACTATTTATTAACACGGGACCAGTACCGGAAATGTCCATGACTAGAGGGCGCAGCTTTAAGGTGAGAGGGGCAAAAGTTAGCTGAGGTGCCAGTTGTTTCACACAGTGGGTGGTGAGTGCCTGGAACACGATGCCAGGGGTGTTGGTGTAGAAGGCAGATACCATCATGGTGCTTTAGAGGCTTTCAGACGGGGACATGGATATGCTGGGAGAGTTGTGTGAATCTGTGGAATTCTCTGCCACAGAAGGCAGTGGAGGACGATTCACTGGATGTTTTCAAGAGAGATTTAGATTTAGCTCTTGGGGCTAACGGAATCAAGATTATGAGATTACCTCTCATCCTTCTAAACTCCACAGAGTGTACAAGCCCAGCCGCTCCATTCTCTCAGCGTATGACAGTCCCGCCATCCTGGGAATTAACCTAGTGTAAATTTGAGGAAGGACATCCTTGTGATCGAGGCATCCTTGTGCAGCGTAGGTTCACCAGATTGATCCCTGGAATGGCGGGACTGTCATATGAGGAAAGATTGAAAAGACTAGGCTTGTATTCACTGGAGTTTAGAAGGATGAGGGGGGGATCTTATAGAAACATATAAAATTATAAAAGGACTGGACAAGCTAGATGCAGGAAAAATGTTCCCAATGTTGAGCGAGTCCAGAACCAGGGGCCACACACAGTCTTGGAATAAAGGGGAGGCCATTTAAGACTGAGGTGAGGAAAAAAAAATCATCCAGAGAGTTGTGAATCTGTGGAATTCCCTGCCACAGAGGGCAGTGGAGGCCAAGTCACTGGATGGATTTAAGAGAGAGTTAGACAGAGCTCTAGGGGCTAGTGGAGTCGAGGGATATGGGGAGAAGGCAGGCACGGGTTATTGATTGGGGACGATCAGCCATGATCGCAATGAATGGCGTTGCTGGCTGGAAGGGCCGAATGGCCTCCTCCTGCACCTATTGTCTATGTTTCTATGGATCACACGCGGGCAGATAAGAGTACATCTCAGCCTCCTGCGCTCCAAGGAATAAAGTCAATAGACAATAGGTCCTTCTCCCCTCCACCCCCTATCAGTCTGAAGAAGGGTTTTGTCTCGAAACGTTAGCTATTTCCTTCGCTCCATAGATGCTGCTGCACCCGCTGAGTTTCTCCAGCATTTTTGTCTACCTTCGATTTTCCAGCATCTGCACAGTTCCTTCTTGAACACAGGTGCAGGAGTAGAGGCCATTCGGCCCTTCCAGCCAGCACTGCCATTCAATGTGATCACGGCTGATCATCCCCAATCAGTACCCCGTTCCTGCCTTCTCCCCATATCCCCTGACTCTCTCTCGCTATCTTTAAGAGCCCTATCTAGCTCTCTCTTGAAAGAATTCTCCCCAGAGAACCGGCCTCCACCGCCCTCTGAGGCAGAGAATTCCACAGACGATCGGTCTTGGCGTGGTGTTCCTCGTTTAATATTAAAACGCGAAAGTACGGAAGAACTGCGCGGGTCCGGCAGCAACTGCGGAAGGAACGTTTTGTGCTGTGGAGGTTTTGGGCGGTACTGCCCCGTGTGTGCGTGCGTGCGGGCCGAATGGCCTACCCTGTGTGTGTTGACTGGTTATTGAGGACATCTCTCTCTCTCTCTCTCTGCAGCATTTATGATCGGAAGTTGCAGATAAAACTTTGGACTGTTGGACCAGGGCGCCCACTCGCCCACAGGAGAGATGAGGGGAGATGGCGGGGGGGGGGGAGGGGGGGAGGGGGGGAGGGGAGGGGGCAACGAAGATCGTCCCAGGACACCGGCCTCTGGCAAGCGTTGACCCAGCGGCAGCAAGCGAGGACTTTCTTTCACCCCGGCACAGCAGAGGAGGAGTGAGCCGGGATTGTGTACAACTACTCTCCCCCCCCCCCCCACCCCCTACCCTCTCTCTCCCCCCCCTCTCTCTCCTCCCCCTCTCTTGCTTTTCCCCCCCCCCCCTTCTCTCCCTCTCTCTCCCCCCTCCCTCTCTCTTTCTCTCTCTTTCTCTCTCTCTCTCTCTCTCTCTCTCTCTCACACTTTCTCGTTCTGTCTCTCTTCCCCTCTCTCTCTCTCTCTCTCCCTCTCTCTCCTCCTCTCCTTTCCCTCTCTCCCTCTCTCTCCCTCTCTCTCTCTCTCTCTCTCTCTCTCTCCTCGTCTCTCTGGCTTCTGTCCCTCTCATTCCCCTCTCCGTCTCATTCCCCTCTCTATCTCTCTCTCTCTCTCCCCTCTCTATATTCTCGCTCCCCTCTCTCTCTCTCTCTCTCTCTCTCCCCCTCCCTCTCTCTCTTTCTTTCTGTCTCTCTCTCCCCTTTCTCTCTCTCACCCTCTCACTCTCTCTCTTTCTCTTTATCTCTCTCTCCCCCACTCTCTCTCTATCTCTCTCCCCTCTGCGGCGATGGGAACAGCTTCCTCATCAACTCCTGGACGTTCAGGAGCAACATTTAGTTTTGTTATTTAAACAACTCGGTTTTTGTAAAACCTCCCGCACACACACGGCCTGCTTCTGTGTACATAGTCCTCATCCCCCCTCTCTCTCTTCCCCCCCTCTCTCTCTGCACATTGGGTGGGTGGGTGTAGTGGGGGGTCGTTTCTTCCGACCAGCACCCACTCCCCCCCCCCCCCCCCCCCGCCTCATCGTTCCTGAACCCCCAAAGGCTCATCTAAGCGGGAGACAGAGGGACCCCCCAATAGCAGGAGGTCCCAGTGGCAGGGTCTTGTGAGGCAGAGGAAGAGAGCTAGCATGTAGGCGCCCCCTTTTACCCCCCCATCTCTCACCCCCCTCTCCCTCTTTCTCTCCCCCCCTCCCTCTCTCTTTCCCCCTCTCTCGGGGTGGAACCAATGCAGGGTAGTTGGGGAACTGCTACTACAGACCCCCCCCCCCCCCCCACACGATCAGGCCTTCGCACTCTCTGGCCCCAATCCCCTCCCTCACAGTCTCCCCCCCCTGTATCTCTCTCTCTGCCCCCTCCTCCCTCCTAACAGACTTTCTTAATACATTGTAATTAATATTGCGAGTGTAAGTAATTTGTTATAACTATTCTTTTCTTTTATGCTATTTTTTTTGTCTTATTTCAGGTCCCACTAGAAATAAAAGTTTAGACAAGTGTTTCAAATGTGATGGCTATCATGTCCTCTGTCTGTCTGTGTGTGTGTGTCTGCGTCTGCGTGTGTGAGTGTGAGTGTGAGTGTGTGTGCGTGTGCGTGATTCAGATTCAGATTCAGATTCAATTTTAATTGTCATTGTCAGTGTACAGTACAGAGACAACGAAATGCATTTAGTATCTCCCTGGAAGAGCGACATAGCAAACGATTTGAATAAAATAATAATAAGTGTCCGGGGGGGGGGTGGTGATTGGCAGTCACCGAGGTACGTTGTTGAGTAGAGTGACAGCCGCCGGGAAGAAGCTGTTCCTCGACCTGCTGGTTCGGCAACGGAGGGACCTGTAGCGCCTCCCGGATGGTAGGAGGGTAAACAGTCCATGGTTGGGGTGAGAGCAGTCCTTGGCGATGCTGAGCGCCCTCCGCAGACAGCGCTTGCTTTGGACAGACTCAATGGAGGGGAGCGAGGAACCGGTGATGCGTTGGGCAATTTTCACCACCCTCTGCAATGCCTTCCAGTCGGAGACAGAGCAGTTACCATACCATACTGTGATGCAGTTGGTAAGGATGCTCTCGATGGTGCAGCGGTAGAAGTTCACCAGGATCTGAGGAGACAGATGGACCTTCTTCAGTCTCCTCAGGAAGAAGAGACGCTGATGAGCCTTCTTGATCAGAGTAGAGGTATTGTGGGTCCAAGAGAGGTCATCGGAGATGTTGACTCCCAGGAACCTGAAGCTGGAAACACGTTCCACCTCCGTCCCGTTAATGTGGATGGGGGTGTGCGTGCCACCTCTGGACTTCCTGAAGTCTACAATGAGCTCCTTGGTCTTCTTGGAGTTAAGGGCCAGGTTGTTGTCAGCGCACCATGCTGCTAAGTGCTGGACCTCCTCCCTGTAGGCCAGCTCATCGTTGTTGCTGATGAGGCCAATCACCATTGTATCATCTGCATACTTGATGATGGTGTTAGTACCATGTACAGGTGTGCAGTCATAGGTGAAGAGGGAGTAGAGGAGGGGGCTCAGCACACAGCCCTGAGGAACGCCGGTGTTCAGGGTGAGGGTTGAAGAGGTGTGCTTGTCTAACCTCACAGACTGTGGTCTGTTGGTTAGAAAGTCCAGTATCCAGTTGCAGAGGGAGGGGTCGATGCCCAGGTTACCAAGTGAGTCTGCGTGTGTGTGTGTGTGTGTGCACGTGAGTGTGTCTGTCTCTGTGTCTGCGTGTGTGTGTGTGTGTCTGTCCCGCTGAGTTACTCCAGCATTTTGTGTCTTATCTTCAGTTTAAACCTGCACCTGCAGTTCCTTCCCAGGTCAACAAATGAGGGGCAGGCCTTTCAGCTTAAGATCCGGCTGGAAAGGGCGCAGAGAAGATTGACGAGGATGTTACCTGAGCTACAAGGAGAGGTTGAGGCAGGCAAGGGCTTTATTCCTTGGAGCGCAGGAGGATGAGGGACTGGCCAATCTTATAGAGAGGCAAGAGGTAACATCGTGAGAGGAATAGCTGGAGTCTTGCAGCCCTCGGTTGTCCCGGAAGACCCATTGTCTCCGCCTGTTCGTGCCCCACCGAACTCATTTCCAAATACCTTGACTCCATCCTATCACCCTTGGTTAAATCCCTCCCTACCTATGTCCAAGACACCTCAGACACTCTCCGTCGTCTCCGCACATTCAATTCTCTAGGCCCTCACCCCCTCATCTTCACCATGGACGTCCAGTCACTATACACCTCCATCCCCCACCACGATGGTCTCAGCCCTCCGGTTCTTCCTCGACCAGAGAAGCAACCTATACCCAGCCACTGACACTCTCCTCCGCCTAGCGGAGCTGGTCCTTACCCTCAATAACTTCACGTTCGACTCCTCCCATTTCCTCCAAATACAAGGCGTAGCTATGGGCACACGCATGGGCCCCAGCTATGCCTGCCTATTTGTCGGTTACGTCGAGCAATCCTTGTTCAATACATACCAGGGCCCCATCCCCGACCTCTACCTCCGCTACATCGACGACTGCTTTGGTGCCACCTCCTGCACCCGCACACAACTGACTGACTTCATCCACTTCACCACTAACTTCCATCCGGCACTCCAATACACCTGGACCATTTCCGACACTTCCCTACCATTCCTTGACCTCACTATCTCCATTGCAGGTGATAGACTTCTAACTGACATAAACTATAAACCCACTGACTCCCATGGCTATCTGGACTACACTTCTTCCCACCCTGCTTCCTGTAAGGACTCCATCCCCTACTCCCAATTCCTCCGTCTACGCCGCATCTGCTCCACGGATGAGGCGTTCCACACCAGGACATCTGAAATGTCCTCACTATTCAGGGAACGGGGGTTCCCCTCCTCCACCATAAATGAGGCTCGCACCAGGGTCTCTTCCATACCCCGCAACACTGCTCTCTCTCCCCATCCCCGCACTCGCAACAAGGACCGAGTCCCCCTAGTCCTCACCTTTCACCCCACCAGCCGTCACATACAAAAAATAATCCTCCGTCAGTTTCGCCACCTCCAACGTGACCCCACTACTCGCCACATCTTCCCATCTCCCCCCATATCTGCCTTCCGCAAAGACCGCTCCCTCCATAACTCCCTTGTCAATTCTTCCCTTCCCTCTCGGTCCACCCCCTCCCCGGGCACTTTCCCTTGCAACCGCAAGAGATGCAACACTTGTCCCTTTACCTCCCCCCTCGACTCCGTTCAAGGACCCAAGCAATCGTTCCAGGTGCGACAGAGGTTTACCTGCATCTCTTCTAACCTCATCTATTGCGTCCGCTGCTCTAGATGTCAGCAGATCTATATCGGTGAGACCAAGCGGAGGTTGGGCGATCGTTTCGCCGAACACCTCCGCTCGGTCCGCAATAACCAAGCTGACCTCCCGGTGGCTCAGCACTTCAACTCCCCCTCCCACTCCGCCTCCGACCTCTCTGTCCTGGGTCTCCTCCATGGCCACAGCGAGCAGCACCGGAAATTGGAGGAACAGCACCTCATATTCCGTTTGGGGAGTCTGCACCCCCGGGGCATGAACATTGAATTCTCCCAATTTTGTTAGTCCTTGCTGTCTCCTCCCCTTCCTCAGCCCCCCTGCTGTCTCCTCCCACCCTCCAGCCTTCCGGCTACTCCTCCTTTTCCCTTTCTTGTCCCCACCCACCCCCGCCCCCGATCAGTCTGAAGAAGGGTTTCGGCCCGAAACGTTGCCTATTTCCTTCGCTCCATAGATGCTGCTGCACCCGCTGAGTTTCTCCAGCTTTTTTGTGTAACCTTCGATTCTCCAGCATCTGCAGTTCCCTCTTAAACAACATGTTCCCGATGTTGGGGGAGTCCAGAACCAGGGGCCACACACACACACAGTTTAAGACTAAGGGGTCGGCCATTTAGGACTGAGATGAGGAAACACTTTTTCCACCCAGAGAGTTGTGTGAATCTGTGGAATTCTCTACCACAGACGGCAGTGGAGGCCAAGTCACTGGATGTTTTCAAGAGAGAGTTAGATTTAGCTCTTGGGGCTAACGGAATCAAGGGATATGGGGAGAAGGGAACAGGGTAATGATTGTGGATGATCAGCCATGATCGCATTGAATGACGGCACTGGCCCTTAGAATAAAGGGAGGCCATTTAACACTGAGATGAGGAAAAACTTTTTCCACCCAGAGAGTTGTGTGAATTTGTGGAATTCCCTGCCACAGAGGGCAGTGGAGGCCAAGTCACTGGATGGATTTAAGAGAGAGTTAGATAGAGCTCTAGGGGCTAGTGGAGTCAAGGGATATGGGGAGAAGGCAGGCACGGGTTATTGATTGGGGACGATCAGCCATGATCACAATGAATGGTGCAGGCTCGAATGGCCTACTCCTGCACCTATTTTTTCTATGTCTCCATTTTTATTTCTCTGCACCCGACGCATGCATTTAATGCCAAAACCATACGCAAAAATAACTATTAATAAAGTATCATTGAATCGATGTTTTCAAAGGAAATGTAGAATGTTACCAGGACACGAGGGCCTAAGAGCTGTCAGGAGAGGACTCTTAAGCAAGCTAGGACTGCTCCTTGGAGCGCAAGAGGATGAGAGGTGATCTTATAGAATTGTGATCCCACCACTCGCCACATCTTCCCATCTCCCCTTTCCACAATGAGCGCTCCCTCCGTAACTCCCTGGTCAATTATTCCATTCCCTCCCGCACCCCGGGCACTTTCCCTTGCAACCGCAGGAGATGCTACAATTGTCGCTTCACCTCCCGCCTCCCCCCTCGACTCCGTTCAAGGACCCAAGCAGTCGTTCCAGGTGCGACAGAGGTTCACCTGTATCTCCTCCAACCTCATCTACTGCATCCGCTGCTCTAGGTGTCGGCTGCTCTACATCGGTGAGACCAAGCGATCGTTTCGCCCAACACCTCCGCTCGGTCCGCAAGAACCAACCTGATCTCCCGGTGGCTCAGCACTTCGACTCCCCCTCCCATTCCCATTCCCAATCCGATCTCTCTGTCCTGGGCCTCCTCCATGGCCAGAGTGAGTCCCACTGCAAATTGGAGGAGCAGCATCTCATATTTCACTTGGGCAGTCTGCACCCTAGTGGCATAAACATTGAATTCTCCAATTTCCGGTAGCCCTTGCTGTCAGCCCTCCTCCCCTTCTCAGCTCTCCCTCAGCCCTCCGCCCTCTTCCTTTCTTCTCCCCCCCCCCCCCCCCACATCAGTCTGAAGAAGGGTCTTGGCCCAAAACGTTGCCTATTTCCTTCGCTCCATAGATGCTGTCGCACCCGCTGAGTTTCTCCAGCACTTTTGTCTACCTTATAGAAGTGTGAGCTCGCTGTCAACTCTGGATCATTCCCCAAAGAATCGAAGGTTGGTAGAATCAGAAGAGAACTTAAGAGAAATAAGTGTGTCACAGTGGCTCAGAGACCCGGGTTCCATCC
Organism: Leucoraja erinaceus; assembly: GCF_028641065.1. NCBI lineage: Eukaryota > Metazoa > Chordata > Chondrichthyes > Rajiformes > Rajidae > Leucoraja > Leucoraja erinaceus. The sequence goes on from NW_026576302.1 coordinate 94,903, forward strand.
TGACCACGGGTGCTGTCTATACGGAGTTTGCACGTTCTCCCCGTGACCAGCGTGCGTTTTCTCCAGGTGCTCCGGTTTCCTCCCACGCTCCAAAGACGTGCAGAAACATAGAAGATAGGTGCCTTGGGCCCGTCGAGCCAGCACCGCCATTCAATGCGATCACGGCTGATCATCCCCAATCAGTACCCCGTTCCTGCCTTCTCCCCATATCCCCTGACTCCGCTATCTTTAAGAGCCCTATCTAGCTCTCTCTTGAAAGTATCCAGAGAACCGGCCTCCACCGCCCTCTGAGGCAGAGAATTCCACAGACTCACAACTCTCTGTGAGAAAAAGTGTTTCCTCGTCTCCGTTCAAAATGGCCGACCCCTTATTCTTAAACTGTGTGTGGCCCCTGGTTCTGGACTCCCCCAACATCGGGAACATGTTTCCTGCCTCTAGCGTGACCAAACCCTTAACAATCTTATATGTTTCAATAAGATTCCCTCTCATCCTTCTAAACTCCAGAGTGTACAAGCCCAGCCGCTCCACATTCTCTCAGCATATGACAGTCCCGCCATCCCGGGAATTAACCTGGTGAACCTACGCTGGGCTCCCTCAATAGCAAGAATGTCCTTCCTCAAATTAGGGGAGCAAAACTGTACACAATACTCCAGGTGTGGTCTCACTGGGGCCCTGTACAACTGCAGAAGGACCTCTTTGCTCCTGTACTCGACTCCTCTTGTTATGAAGGCCAACAGGCCAAAACTGCACACACTCATCACCAGGGCCCTGTACAACTGCAGAAGGATCTCCTTGCACCCTGTGAAACATTGTAGATCCACTGGTAATCTTGCATCTGTGAGGATATTCAATCAGTTGTCACGAGTGAAGAGTTCTCGTCCTGCATTTCCACTGAGACCGTATTAATATTTCAACGTGTGTTTTGACTCGAGCAAGCACGGGAGCGAGGTGATGAATAATGACAGGCGATGATTTCCCCACCGATCACACCTCAATGATGAATAGATTCGCGGACAGCTTCTGTGTGGAAATATCTCACGGGAATATTAATGTCTCGGCCGGACGAGGCAATTTCTTTTAACTTTCTGTTAGTGCCACGGGAACTGTTTGTCACTGTTCCCGCTCTGGGGAAGGGTGGTGGTGATGATTCGGAAGATTTAGGGAATTGGGAGCAACACTAGCAAGTTTGCGGATGACACAAAGCTGGGTAGCAGTGTGAACTGTGAAGAGGATGCTAGGTGGTTGCAGGTTGAGTGAGTGGGCAGATGCGTGGCAGATGCAGTATAATATAGATAAAGGTGAGGTTATCCACTTTGGCGGCAAAAACAAGGGGGCAGATTATTATCTCAATGGGGTTAGGTTAGGTAAGGGGGAGGTGCAGCGAGACCTGGGTGTCCTTGTACACCGGTCACTGAAAGTTGCCGTGCAGGTCCAGCAGGCAGTGAAGAAAGCTAATGGCCTGTTGGCCTTCATAACAAGAGGATTTCAGTATAGGAGTACAGAGGTTCTTCTGCAGTTGTACAGGGCTCTGGTGAGACCACACCTGGAGTATTGTGTACAGTTTTGGCCTGTTGGCCTTCATCTTATAGAAACTTACAAAATTCTTAAGGGGTTGGACAGGCTAGATGCAGGAAGATTGTTCCCGATGTTGGGGAAGTCCAGAACAAGGGGTCACAGTTTAAGGATAAGGGGGAAATATTTTAGGACTGAGATGAGATGAGAAAAACATTTTTTTTTTCACACACAGAGAGTGGTGAATCTGTGGAATTCTCTGCCACAGAAGGTAGTTGAGACCACACAGTTCATTGGCTATATTTAAGAGGGAGTTAGATGTGGCCCTTGTGGCTAAAGGGATCAGGGGGTATGGAGAGAAGGCAGGTACAGGATACTGAGTTGGATGATCAGCCATGATCATATTGAATGGCGGTGCAGGCTCGAAGGGCCGAATGGCCTACTCCTGCACCTATTGTCTATGTTTCTATAACAAGAGGAGTTGAGTACAGGAGCAAAGAGGTCCTTCTGCAGTTGTACAGGGCTCTGGTGAGACCACACCTGGAGTATTGTGTGCAGTTTTGGCCTGTTGGCCTTCACAACAAGAGGATTTCAGTATAGGAGTAGAGAGGTTCTTCTGCAGTTGTACAGGGCTCTGGTGAGACCACATCTGGAGTATTGCGTACAGTTTTGGTCCCCTAATTTGAGGAAGGACATCCTTGTGATCGAGGCAGTGCAGCGTAGGTTCACCAGATTGATCCCTGGGATGGCGGGACTATTGTCTATTGTTCCCCAAGATGTACAGGTTTGTAGGTTAATTGGCTTCGGTAAGAATTGTAAATTGTCCCTAGTGTGTATGTCTAACATCGGTAGTGGGGAAACTGCTAGAGTCAGTTATTAAAGATGGGATAGCAGCACATTTGGAAAGTGGTGAAATCATTGGACAAAGTCAGACTGGATTTACGAAAGGTAAATCATGTCTGACGAATCTTATAGAATTTTTCGAGGATGTAACTAGTAGCGTGGATAGGGGAGAACCAGTGGATATGGTGTATCTGGACTTCCAGAAGGCTTTCGACAAGGTCCCACATAAGAGATTAGTATACAAACTTAAAGCACAAGGCATTGGGGGTTCAGTATTGATGTGGATAGAGAACTGGCTGGCAAACAAGAAGCAAAGAGTAGGAGTAAACGGGTCCTTTTCACAATGGCAGGCAGTGACTAGTGGGGTACCCCAAGGCTCAGTACTGGGACCCCAGCTATTTACAATATATATTAATGATCTGGATGAGGGAATTGAAGGCAATATCTCCAAGTTTGCGGATGACACTAAGCTGGGGGGCAGTGTTAGCTGTGAGGAGGATGCTAGGAGACTGCAGGGTGACTTGGATAGGCTGGGTGAGTGGGCAAATGTTTGGCAGATGCAGTATAATGTGGATAAATGTGAGGTTATGCATTTTGGTGGCAAAAACAGGAAAGCAGACTATTATCTAAATGGTGGCCGATTGGGAAAGGGGGAGATGCAGCGAGACCTGGGTGTCATGGTACACCAGTCATTGAAGGTAGGCATGCAGGTGCAGCAGGCAGTAAAGAAAGCAAATGGTATGTTAGCTTTCATTGCAAAAGGATTTGAGTCTAGGAGCAGAGAGGTTCTACTGCAGTTGTACAGGGTCTTGGTGAGACCACACCTGGAGTATTGCGTACAGTTTTGGTCTCCAAATCTTAGGAAGGACATTATTGCCATAGAGGGAGTGCAGAGACGGTTCACCAGACTGATTCCTGGGATGTCAGGACTGTCTTATGAAGAAAGACTGGATAGACTTGGTTTATACTCTAGAATTTAGGAGATTGAGAGGGGATCTTATAGAAACTTACAAAATTCTTAAGGGGTTGGACAGGCTAGATGCAGGAAGATTGTTCCCAATGTTAGGGAAGTCCAGGACAAGGGGTCACAGCTTAAGGATAAAGGGGAAATCCTTTAAAACCGAGATGAGAAGAACTTTTTTCACACAGAGAGTGGTGAATCTCTGGAATTCTCTGCCACAGAGGGTAGTTGAGGCCAGTTCATTGGCTATATTTAAGAGGGAGTTAGATGTGGCCCTTGTGGCTAAGGGGATCAGGGGGTATGGAGAGAAGGCAGGGATGGGATACTGAGTTGGATGATCAGCCATGATCATATTGAATGGCAGTGCAGGCTCGAAGGGCCGAATGGCCTACTCCTGCACCTAATTTCTATGTTTCTATGTGTGTGTGTGTGTGTGTACGATAGTGCTGGGTCGATAGTTTGAATCCACCCCCTACCCCCATCCTTCTGGCCAGCTTGCACTGTACTTTGGACTCGCTGCATCCACTGAATAATCCTCGTGGAACACTTTGGCAAGTCGCAGGTCTTTTGCAAAAGCTGCACAAACACACATGTAGTTTGTGATTGCAGAAGTCTCTCTCTCTCTCTCTCTCTCTCTCTCCACCCACCCCGCCCCCTTCGTTAGATCAGGCGTTGCTCACCAGCTGAGGGATCTGGGGCAGGGTTACACACAACACTTCCACAGATCGCTGGGGCTCCAGCTCTCGTTAACTATCAAAGCCCGCAGCTTTTCCAAAGCTCCGTGGTTCTTTAAGCCCCGGCTGCCCACACACACATACGGACTGAAGACTTACAGCGCCATTGAGGATCAGTAAGCAAGAGGAACTCGCTTGGACAAAGTAATACGCTTTTTATTTGGTTGTTATTTCCTGTCGTATGCCAAGAGAATGGAGCGGCTGGGCTTGTATACACTCTGGAGTTTAGAAGGATGAGAGGGGATCTCATTGAAGCATATCAGATTGTATGAGAGAGAGAGGGGATCTTATTGAAACATATAAGATTACTAAGGCTTTGGACACGCTAGAGGCAGGAAACACATTCCCCATGAGTCCAGAACCAGGGGCCACACTTAAGAATAAGGGGTCGGGACAAAAATGCTGGAGTAACTCAGCGGGTGAGGCAGCATCTATGGAGATGGGATGTGTGCAGTTTCAGTCCCCTAATTTGAGGAAGGACATTCTTGCTAGTGAGGGAGCCCAGCGTAGGTTCACCAGATTAATCCCTGGGATGGCGGGACTGTCATATGCTGAGAGAATGTGGAGCGGCTGTGGGCTTGTACACTCTGTGGAGTTTAGAAGGATGAGAGGGTATCTCATTGAAACATATATGAGATTGTTAAGGGATTGGACACGCTAGAGGCAGGAAACATGTTCCCGATGTTGGGGGAGTCCAGAACCAGGGGCCACACACACACACACAGTTTAAGAATAAGGGGTAGACAAAAATGCTGGTGAAACTCAGCGGGTGAGGCAGCATCTATGGAGCGAAGGAATAGGTGACGTTTCATAGAAACATAGAAAATAGGTGCAGGAGTCTACTGTGATACCACTCTGTAGAGGGGAAGCATTGATGCTGGAATGTGGCGGTGCATACCTTTCTCGTCGCCCATGTTCATAGCCCACTCAGCGGTCTTGCAGAACCTGTCGATGGTGTCCATCAGACTGCACCATTCACCATTCAATATGATCATGGCTGATCACCCAACTCAGTATCCCATACCTGCCTTCTCTCCATACCCCCTGATCCCTTTAGCCACAAGGGCCACATCTAACTCCCTCTTAAATATAGCCAATGAACTGTGTGGCCTCAACTACCCTCTGTGGCAGAGAATTCCACAGGTTCTGAAGCCTGAAGAAGGGTCTCGACCCAAAACGTCACCTATTTCCTTCGCTCCATAGATGCTGCCTCATCCCGCTGAGTTACTCCAGCGGTTTTTGTCTACCATCGATTGTTCCAGCATCTGCAGTTCCTTCTTCAACTATACCACACTCTGGGAACTTTTCCTTTGCTTTTATCCGTCGCCCTTGTGTTATGGCCTTGATGTTGTTATTCATGTCTAGTATTATCTGCTGTCGACAGCACACTAACAAAAGCTTTCTCACTGTTCCTTGGGTCACACGTGACACCAGTCAGCGTAAAACCTGCCCATTCCCTGGTGCAGAACTCTGCTGAAAGAGATCTCTGTCGAGCCCGACTGACTGTTCACTCACCCGCACTGGCCAGAACAGAGAGCGTTTACTTGTTAGAGGCTTAGCTTGTTATTGTCACGTGGATCACACACAGCAAAGAGGAAATGCCAGGCTTGGGGCTTATCATTCCTCAGTGTTATTAGCCCAACAGCTGCAGAGGAAACATCCGAGGAGTCTCGACCCGAAACGTCACCAGACTCATTGCAAAAGGATTTGAGTCTAGGAGCAGGGAGGTTCTACTGCAGTTGTACAGGGTCTTGGTGAGGCCACACCTGGAGTATTGCGTACAGTTTTGGTCTCCAAATCTGAGGAAGGACATTCTTGCCATAGAGGGAGTGCAGAGACGGTTCACCAGACTGATTCCTGGGATGTCAGGACTGTCTTATGAAGAAAGACTGGATAGACTTGGTTTATACTCTCTAGAATTTAGGAGATTGAGAGGGGATCTTATAGAAACCTACAAAATTCTTAAGGGGTTGGACAGGCTAGATGCAGGAAGATTGTTCCCGATGTTGGGGAAGTCCAGGACAAGGGGTCACAACTTAAGGATAAGGGGGAAATCCTTTAAAACCGAGATGAGAAGAACTTTTTTCACACAGAGAGTGGTGAATCTCTGGAACTCTCTGCCACAGAGGGTAGTCGAGGCCACAGTTCATTGGCTATATTTAAGAGGGAGTTAGATGTGGCCCTTGTGGCTAAGGGGATCAGAGGGTATGGAGAGAAGGCAGGTACGGGATACTGAGTTGGATGATCAGCCATGATCATATCGAATGGCGGTGCAGGCTCGAAGGGCCAAATGGCCTCTACTCCTGCACCTAATTTCTATGTTTCTATTCCTCAGCTCCATAGATGCTGCCTCACCCGCTCAGTTTTTCCAGCATCTGCAGTTCCTTCTTAAACAGATCTAATCTCAACATATTTACATTTTATATTATCTCATATTATTTAGTCTGATAATCTATAACAAAACCTTTTATAACATCTAAACATGTATTAAAATTATAATTGTGTATCGAATTATAGTCCAGAAAACTGGTCAATTGGTGCAACAGCAACAGAATCCTAATAGAAACATAGAAATTAGGTGCAGGAGTAGAGGCCATTCGGCCCTTCGAGCCTGCACCATTCGCCATTCAATATGATCATGGCTGATCATCCAACTCAGTATCCCGTACCTGCCTTCTCTCCATACCCTCTGATCCCCTCAGCCACAAGGGCCACATCTAACTCCCTCTTAAATATAGCCAATGAACTGTGGCCTCGACTACCCTCTGTGGCAGAGAGTTCCACAGATTCACCACTCTCTGTGTGAAAAAAGTTCTTCTCATCTCGGTTTTAAAGGATTTCCCCCTTATCCTTAAGCTGTGGCCCCGTGTCCTGGACTTCCCCAACATCGGGAGCAATCTTCCTGCATCTAGCCTGTCCAACCCCTCAAGAATTTTGTAAGTTTCTATAAGATCCCCACTCAATCTCCTAAATTCTAGAGAGTATAAACCAAGTCTATCCAGTCTTTCTTCATAAGACAGTCCTGACATCCCAGGAATCGGTCTGGTGAACCTTCTCTGTACTCCCTCTATGGCAATAATGTCCTTCCTCAGATTTGGAGACCAAAACTGTACGCAATACTCCAGGTGTGGTCTCACCAAGACCCTGTACAACTGCAGTAGAACCTCCCTGCTCCTATACTCAAATCCTCTATGGCAAGAATGTCCTTCCTCAGATTAGGAGACCAAAACTGTATGCAATACTCCAGGTGTGGTCTCACCAAGACCCTGTACAACTGCAGTAGAACCTCCCTGCTCCTAGACCCAAACCTGGTTCCCGGAGGTTGCAGGTGGTTGCCGGAGGTTGCAGGTGGTGGAAGTAGGTAGGGAGACTGACAAAAACCTCCGGGAACCGCACGGAAACCTTGGGTGGGTCACGCAAAGTCTCCAGAGGTTTCCGTTCAGTTCTCCTAAGTGGGACAGGGGCATTAGGAATGACGGATCAGCAGTTTCACTCTAGAAGTATTGTTATCCTCTGTCAAAGCTTTTAATAATTTTGATCTTATAGAGGTGGATAAAATCATGAGAGGAATAGATCGGGCAGAGTCTCTTGCCCAGAGTAGGGGAATCGAGGACCAGAGGACACGGGTTCAAGGTGAAGGGGGAAAGATTTAATAGGAATATGAGGGGTAACTTTTCCACACAGAGGGTGGTGGGTGTATGGAACGAGCTGCCGGAGGAGGTAGTTGAGGCTGGGACTATCCCAACGTTTAAGAAACAGTTAGACAGGTACATGGATAGGACAGGTTTGGAGGGATATGGACCAAGCGCAGGCAGGTGGGACTAGTGTAGATGGGGCATGTTGGGCGGTGTGGGCAAGTTGGGCTGAAGGGCCTGTTTCCACACTGTATCACTCTGTGACTAGTGTAGATGGGGCACGTTGGGCTGATGGACCCTGTTTCCACACTGTATCACTCTGTGACTAGTGTAGATGGGGCATGTTGGGCGGTGTGGGCAAGTTGGGCTGAAGGCCTGTTTCCACACTGTATCACTCTGTGACTAGTGTAGATGGGGCATGTTGGGCGGTGTGGGCAAGTTGGGCTGAAGGAAGGGCCTGTTTCCACACTGTATCACTCTGTGACTAGTGTAGATGGGGCATGTTGGGCTGAAGGAAGGGCCTGTTTCCACACAGTATCACTCTATGACTATATCTATTCATAGTACCAGTCTGAAGAAAGGTCTTGACATGAAACGTCACCTACTCCTTCGCTCCATAGATGCTGCCTCACGCGCTGAGTTTCTCCAGCATTTTTGTCGACCGTTGGCTAATAATTACGGCTCTGATTTACGTTGCGGGCATCAGATTTGCGATTGGCACGGGTGTAGTTCTGGCCTGATGACTAGGCCTCTGTTTAACCGTTGGCTTGCAGAGATGTACGCGCTGCTGTTCGCAGTGACCTCCGTCATCACGGGCTGCGTGGTTCTCTACGCCGTCGTCCCGTGGCTGAGCCGGCACCGGGGCACGCTGGCGCTGCTGTGGCACGACCGCGTCTGCGCCCACGCGCGCGACTGGCTGACGGGCACCAGGCAGCCGCAGCGAATGCTGAAGTACGTGCTGGAGAACGCCGTGGCCGGAGACCCGCAGAGCACCGTGGACACCATCGACAGGTTCTGCAAGACCGCTGAGTGGGCCATGAACGTGGGCGATGAGAAAGGTATGCACCGCCACATCCCAGCATCAATGCTTCCCCTCTACAGAGTAGTATCAATAGACAATAGATGCAGGAGTATGAATGGGTGATGTCCCAGCACCACCACATCCCAGCATCAATGCTTCCCCTCTACAGAGTGGTATCAATAGACAATAGGTGCAGGAGTATGAATGGGTGATATCCCAGCACCGCCACATCCCAGCATCAATGCTTCCCCTCTATAGAGCGGTATCAATAGACAATAGGTGCAGGAGTATGAATTGATGATATTCCAGCACCACCACATCCCAGCATCAATGCTTCCCCTCTACAGAGCGGTATCAATAGACAATAGGTGCAGGAGTATGAATGGGTGATGTCCCAGCACCACCACATCCCAGCATCAATGCTTCCCCTCTACAGAGCAGTACCAATAGACAATAGGTGCAGGGGTGTAAATGGGTGACATTCCAGCACCACCACTCCCGTGGTTCAATGCTTCCTCTCTACAGAGTGGTATCGTGGTAGACTTGCTGCTTCACCATTTCCATCCTGACAATGAATTGATGACATTCGAGCACCACCACATCCCAGCATCAATGCTTCCCCTCTACAGAACAGTATCAATAGACAATAGGTGCAGGAGTATGAATGGGTGATATCCCAGCACCGCCACTTCCCAGCGTCAATGCTTCCCCTCTACAGAGCGGTATCAATAGACAATAGGTGCAGGAGTATGAATTGATGATATTCCAGCACCACCACATCCCAGTATCAATGCTTCCCCTCTACAGAGTAGTATCAATAGACATTAGGTGCAGGGGTGTAAATGGGTGACATTCCAGCACCACCACTCCCGTGGTTCAATGCTTCCCCTCTACAGAGTGGTATCGCGGTAGACTTGCTGCCTCACCATTTCCATCCTGACAATGAATTGATGATATCCCTGCACCACCACATCCCAGCATCAATGCTTCCCCTCTACAGAGCAGTATCAATAGACAATAGATGCAGGAGTATGAATGGGTGATGTCCCAGCACCACCACATCCCAGCATCAATGCTTCCCCTCTACAGAGTGGTATCAATAGACAACAGGTGCAGGAGTATGAATGGGTGATATCCCAGCACCACCACTCCCGTGGTTCAATGCTTCCCCTCTACAGAGCGGTAGAGTTGCTGCCTCACAGCGCCACAGACCCTCGTTCCATCCCGACCACGGGTGCTGTCTGTACGGAGTTTGCACGTTCTCCCCGTGACCTGCCTGGTTTTTCTCCGAGATCTTCTTCTAAAGACATATGCGGGTTTGTAGGTCAATTGGCTCGGTGTGAAGTGTAGATTGTGTAGGATAGTGATCGCTGGTCGGCACGGACTTGGTGGGCCGAAGGGCCTGTTTCCACACTGTATCTCTCTGTGACTAGTGTAGATGGGGCATGTTGGGCTGAAGGAAGGGCCTGTTCCCACACTGTATCACTCTGTGACTAGTGTAGATGGGGCATGTTGGGCTGAAGGGCCTGTTTCCACACTCTACGACCCTGTGACTGCTCTCCAGGTGTGATTCTGGATCGGGTTGTGTTGGAGACAAGGCCAAGGACAGCGTTGGAACTGGGCACCTACTGTGGCTACTCCACTGTCCGTATCGCCAGGCTCCTGGAGCCCGGAGCTCGCCTCTACACCGTGGAGTTCAACGCTGACACGGCCAAGGCTGCGGAGCAGATAATCTCCCACGCTGGTGTGGGAGACCGAGTAAGTACATAGGCCCCAAGCCTCTACTCCCAGCCCTCAGAACACAGGCCCCAAGCCTCTACACCCAGCCCTCATCACACAGGCCTCAAGCCTCTACTCCCAGCCCTCAGTACACAGGCCTCAAGCCTCTACTCCCAGCCATCAGCACACAGGCCCCAAGCCTCTACACCCAGCCCTCAGAACACAGGCCTCAAGCCTTTACTCCCAGCCCTCATCACACAGGCCTCAAGCCTCTACACCACCGTCAGAACACAGGCCTCAAGCCTCTACTCCCAGCCCTCATCACACAGGCCTCAAGCCTCTACTCCCAGCCCTCATCACACAGGCCTCAAGCCTCTACTCCCAGCTCTCATCACACAGGCCTCAAGCCTCTACACTAACGTCAGAACACAGGCCCCAAGCCTCTACTCCCAGCCCTCATCACACAGGCCTCAAGCCTCTACTCCCAGCCCTCAGAACACAGGCCTCAAGCCTCTACACCATCGTCATCACACAGGCCTCAAGCCTCTACACCACCGTCAGAACACAGGCCTCAAGCCTTTACTCCCAGCCCTCATCACACAGGCCTCAAGCCTCTACTCCTAGCCCTCATCACACAGGCCTCAAGCCTCTACACCACCGTCAGAACACAGGCCTCAAGCCTCTACTCCTAGCCCTCATCACACAGGCCTCAAGCCTTTACACCCAACCCTCAGAACACAGGCCCCAAGCCTTTACACCCAGCACCCAGAACACAGGCCTCAAGCCTCTACACCATCGTCAGAACACAGGCCTCAAGCCACCACACTACACCGTCAGCACACAGGCCTCAAACCTCTACACCACCGCAGTCAGAACACAGGCCTCAAGTGTGTGTGTGTATGTTTGAGTGTGTGTGAGTAGGTGTCTGTGTGTGAGTGTGGGGGTGAATGAGTGAGTGTGTGCGTGAGTAAGTGTGCGTGTGTGTGGGGGTGAGTGTGAGTGCGTGTGGGTAGGTGTGTGTGTGTTTGTGTGTGTGAGTACGTGTTTGTGAGTGTGAGTGGGTGTGTGTGCGTGCGTGTGAGTGTGTGCGTGCGTGAGTAAGTGTGTGTGAGTGTGTGTGTGTGCGTGCGTGTGTGTGAGCGTGTGTGTGTGTGTGTGTGTGCGTGCGTGTCTCCCCGCAAGAACGTGCCAAATATATAATGTGGACGTCACGCTGATAGGTTTGGAGGCCCCAAGCCTAGAGGAGTGAGGGCGCAGGCAAAATATGAGATGCTGCTCCTCCAGTTAGTGCTGGGCCTCACTCTGACAATGGAGGAGGCCCAGGACAGAGAGGTCAGTGTGGGAATGGGAGGGGGAGTTGAAGTGCTGAGGCACCGGGAGATCGGGTAGGTTGGTCTGAGTAACTCGGTGTGTGTGTGTTACAGGTCCAGCTTCTGGTGGGCTCATCCTGGGAGCTGATTCCCGAACTCCGAGAGAGGTTTGGGGTGGAGAAGCTGGATTTTGTCTTTCTAGACCACTGGAAGGAGAGTTATACCCGGGATACCAAGCTCCTGGAGGTAATTATCTAAATGGCGTCAAGTTGGGAAAAGGGGAAGTACAACGGGATCTGGGGGTCCTTGTTCATCAGTCACTGAAAGTAAGCATGCAGGTGCAGCAGGCAGTGAAGAAAGTCAATGGCATGTTGGCCTTTATAACAAGAGGAGTCGAATATAGGAGCAAAGAGGTCCTTCTGCAGTTGTACAGGGCCCTGGTGAGACCACACCTGGAGTATTGCGTGCAGTTTTGGCCTGTTGGCCTTCATAACAAGAGGAGTTGAGTATAGGAGCAGGGAGGTTCTACTGCAGTTGTACGGGGCCTTGGTGAGACCACACCTGGAGTATTGCATGCACCGCCATTCAATGTGATCACGGCTGATCATCCCCAATCAGTACCCCGTTCCTGCCTTCTCCCCATATCCCCTGACTCCGCTATCTTTAAGAGCCCCATCTAGCTCTCTCTTGAAAGCATCCAGAGAACCGGCCTCCACCGCCCTCTGAGGCAGAGAATTCCACAGACTCACAACTCTCTGTGAGAAAAAGTGTTTCCTCGTCTCCGTTCTAAATGACCGACCCCTTAGTCTTAAACTGTGTGTGTGTGTGGCCCCTGGTTCTGGACTCCCCCAACATCGGGAACATGTTTCCTGCCTCTAGCGTGCCCAAGCACTTATACGTTTCAATGAGATATCCTCTCATCCTTCTAAACTCCAGAGTGTACAAGCCCAGCCGCTCCATTCTCTCAGCATATGACAGTCCCGCCATCCCGGGAATTAACCTGGTGAACCTACGCTGGGCTCCCTCAATAGCAAGAATGTCCTTCCTCCAATTAGGGGACCAAAACTGCACACAATGCTCCAGGTGTGGTCTCACTAGGGCCCTGTACAACTGCGGAAGGACCTCTTTGCTCCTAAACTCAACTCCTCTTGTTATGAAGGCCAACAGGCCAAAACTGCACACAATACTCCAGGTGTGGTCTCACCAGGGGTCTGTACAACTGCAGAAGGACCTCTTTGCTCCTGTACTCAACTCCTCTTGTTATGAAGGCCAACAGGCCAAAACCGCACACAATACTCCAGGTGTGGTCTCACTAGGGCCCTGTACAACTGCAGAAGGACCTCTTTGCTCCTATATTTCAATTCCTCTTGTTATGAAGGCCAACATGCCATTAGCTTTCTATTTGTGTGTCCTTTTTGGGTGTATCGCTGCTGGCAAATTCATATCACTGCTAGTGATAAATAGAATTGACCTTGAGATGAATTGGCCATGTATTCACATACAAGGAATTTGCCTTGGTGCTCCACCCGCATGTGACAAATCATGAGCAGGCCGCTGCCGTTGGTTTTAACCCGTCTTTCCGTTCTCTTGCGTCCCCCCGCTGTAGGACTGCGAGCTGCTCCGCCAAGGAACAGTCCTCCTTGCCGACAACGTCATTTGCCCCGGGGCCCCGGATTACCTGGAGTATGTACGTCACCACTCCCAGTATCGGAGCGAATACTACCCGTCCCACCTGGAGTACACACAGGCTGAAGATGGACTGGAGAAGTCGGTCTATTTGGGTTAACCGAGTCCCTTCTCCGGCAGAGGTACAGTTATCCGGTGGGCAGCGCGACTCTCGTCAGCAGCGGCCTCTGCAGCCCGTCCGCATTTTATTATTTTCTGTCTATGTTTCTATGTAGTTTTTGTTATTTGTTTGTTGGGGGGTGTTGTGTGTGTGTGGGGGTGGTGTGGGAGGGAGGGGGAAACTTTTAAATCTCTCCCTGCGCGGGAGACCCGACCTTTTCTTGTCGGGTCTCCGTTGTCGTTGGGGCTGCAACGAGGAGCGGCCTCCAACAGAAGACCGGGGACTCTGGTGCCGACTACTCACCTCACCATCGCGGAGCTGGCCGAGTCCGGAGCGGGTGGAGCGCTGCTGGAGCGCTGCTGCTGCTGCTGCTGCGGCCCGACCTCCGGAGATTCGGGAGGCTGCAACTGCGGGTCTGGCGGACGGGCGGCACCGGGAGCCCGCGGGTCCCTGGAGGGAGACCGCTTTTCAGGGCTCCTGCAACGGTGACTTCTCCCGCCCGAGTTGCGGGGTTGAAGAGCTCCTGGAGCGGGGCCTTACATCACTGCCCCGCGCGGCTTGGAATGGCCGCGGGACTCTGCGAGCGCATGCCGGGGGCTCTAACACCAAGACCCGGTGTGCGACCTCGGGACAATTGGAATGGCCGCGGGACAATCGCCATCGCCAGCCGGGGGCTTTGACTTTGACTCTGACATGGGGGGGGGGGAGGGGGAGAGTGCAGTGGAGAGATAAGTTTTTTTGGGCCTTCCATCACAGCAATGTGATGGATGTTTATGTAAAATGTAAATTATGTTGTGTCTGGGTCTATTTGTTTGTAATGTATGGCTGCAGAAACGGCATTTCGTTTGGACCTCAAGGGGTCCAAATGACAATTAAATGTATCTTCATCTTCTTCTTGTTAGCTGTCTGTCGAATCGCAGCCATTGTATAAAAATAATTCTAAACCGAGATTCATCCAACTCCTAATAAAAACTGCTACACTGGCCATTACAGGCTTAGTTTGTCGTTGTCATGTGTACCAGAGCAAAGGGGCTTGTGGCTTAACGATTCGCAGCATTTTTAGTCTAACAGCTGCAGAAGGAACTTTATTAAGAAGGAACTGCAGATGCAGTGGAAAATCGAATCAGTGGAAAATCGAAGGTAGACAAAAATACTGGAGAATCTCCTCAAAGCGGGTGCAGCAGCATCTATGGAGCGAAGGAAATAGGCAACGTTTCGGGTCGAAACCCTTCTTCAGACTGCAGAGTTATTTGGGGTAAAATTCTTCTCCTCATTTTCAGAATTTTAATTTATTGACACAAACTGTTCCCCCGCAACGGGTCGGGTGGGGTCCGGTTACTGAAATGGATGAATTAAAGGCCCACGTTCCTCTCCGTTGCGTACTAAACGTCAGCCCAACGCATTTAGCAGGAGTGGACTATCTGTTCGGCTGAAGGAAGGGCCTATTCCCACACTGTATCATAGAAACATAGAAATTAGGTGCAGGAGTAGAGGCCATTCGGCCCTTCGAGCCTGCACCGCCATTCAATATGATCATGGCTGATCATCCAACTCAGTATCCCGTACCTGCCTTCTCTCCATACCCCCTGATCCCCTTAGCCACAAGGGCCACATCTAACTCCCTCTTAAATATAGCCAATGAAATGTGGCCTCAACTACCCTCTGTGGCAGAGAGTTCCAGAGATTCACCACTCTCTGTGTGGAAAAAAGTTCTTCTCATCTCGGTTTTAAGGATTTCCCCCTTATCCTTAAGCTGTGACCCCTTGTCCTGGACTTCCCCAACATCGGGAACAATCTTCCTGCATCTAGCCTGTCCAACCCCTTAAGAATTTTTGTACGTTTCTATAAGATCCCCTCTCAATCTTCTAAATTCTAGAGAGTATAAACCAAGTCTATCCAGTCTTTCTTCATAAGACAGTCCTGACATCCCAGGAATCAGTCTGGTGAACCGTCTCTGCACTCGGCAATAATGTCCTTCCTCAGATTTGGTGACCAAAACTGTATGCAATACTCCAGGTGTGGTCTCACCAAGACCCTGTACAACTGCAGTAGAAACTCCCTGCTCCTAGACTCAAATCCTTTTGCAATGAAAGCTAACATACCATTCGCTTTCTTTACTGCCTGCTGCACCTGCATGCCTACCTTCAATGACTGGTGTGCCATGACACCCAGGTCTCGCTGCATCTCCCCCTTTTCCCAATCGGCCACCATTTAGATAATAGTCTGCTTTCCCGTTTTTGCCACCAAATTGGATAACCTCACATTTATCCACTCTGTGACTAGTGTAGATGGGGCATGTAGGAGCTTTGGGGAGAATGTACAAACCGCACGCAGACAGCACCCGTGGTCAGGATTGAACCCATGACTCTGGCAACCACTGAGCCCGCCGCAGCCGTGGGCCAGAGTCCCTGTGGGGTTTTGTTTCCCTTCGATCGATACCAGCAGTAATTCGGAAAACAGATTAAACCAGCAGTCGCCCCCCTGGGGCTGTGTGTAAAATAGATTAGAGGCGGTGATTCTTCATACCTGAAGCTCTGTGTAGAACGGGTGGGGGTGGGCAAACAGTCTGCCTGCCCTTCTCACCCCTTAGACCTGAGCTACAGATTGCCACACCAGGCCACAGGATGTATATAGACTGAGATTCCCCTAAACGTCTGTCCCTTAATTCTGAAGTCATGTCCTCTTGTTTGAATCTTCCCTATTCTCAAAGGGAAAAGCTTGTCCACATCAACAGTAGGTGATCGAATAAAATCATAAGAGGAATAGATTTGGTTGAGGGGGGGGTTATAGGAATGTAGAAACATGGACAATAGATGCAGGAGGAGGCCATTCAGCCCTTCGAGCCAGCACCGCCATTCATGGCTGATCGTCCCCAATCAATAACCCGTACCTGCCTTCTCCCCATATCCCTTGACTCCACCAGCCCCTAGAGCTCTATCTAACTCTCTCTTAAATCCATCCAGTGACTTGGCCTCCACTGTGCCCTCTGTGGCAGGGAATTCCACAGATTCACACAACTCTCTGGGTGGAAAAGTCTCTCCTCATCTCAGTGCTAAATGAACAGGTATACGGCTAGGACAGGTTTGGAGGGATGTGGGCCAAATGCAGGCTGGTGGGACTAGTGTAGATGGGGCATGTTGGTCGGTGTGGGCAAGTCGGGCTGAAGGGCCTGTTTCCACACTGTATCACTCTGTGACTAGTGTAGATGGGGCATGTTGGGCCGGCATGGGCAAGTTGGGCTGAAGGGCCTGTTTCCACACTGTATCACTCTGTGACTAGTGTAGATGGGGCATGTTGGGCTAGTGTGGGCAAGTTGGGCTGAAGGGCCTGTTTCCACACTGTATCACTCTGTGACTAGTGTAGATGGGGCATGTTGGCCGGCATGGGCAAGTTGGGCTGAAGGGCCTGTCTCGACTGTGCCCACATATAACCCTTTGCCCTTGCTGGTCAGGACAGGACAACAAATTGGGGAATTATTTCCCACCCCCACCGTTGTCTCTCAATAGTTTCCTCCCCGCTGACAGTCTGATTAAAGGCTGCTTTCACTCTTTCAGCGAGCTGAATGATTTATCAGGCTGTGGTGAATCGATCGATGTAGGAAATAATGGCCTTCCTGCGAACTGCCTTCTTTATTGCTTACTACACTAGCTGCACAAAATGGGCAACGGCCTGGATGTGTGTGGACCGGGGCCTAGTCGCAGAGCGAGCCCTAATTTAGCCTCTGCGATCGTATATTCCCATCGGGGGAGTAGGGGAATGTTGATCTAACTCTCTCTTCAAAACATCCAGTGAATCGGCCTCCACTGCCGTCTGTGGCAGAGAATTCCACAGACTCACACAACTCTAAGTTTCTCCTCAAGGAAACATAGAAACATAGACAATAGGTGCAGGAGTAGAGGCCATTCGAGCCTGCACCATTCGCCATTTAATACGATCATGGCTGATCATCCAACTCAGTATCCCGTCCCTGCCTTCTCTCCATACCCCCTGATCCCTTTAGCCACAAGGGCCACATCTAACTCCCTCTTAAATATAGCCAGTGAACTGTGTGGTCTCAACTACCTTCTGCGGCAGAGAATTCCACAGATTCACCACTCTATGTGTGTGAAAAAAAATGTTTTTCTCATCTCGGTCCTAAAAGACTTCCCCCTTATCCTTAAACTGTGTGGCCCCTTGTTCTGGACTTCCCCAATATCGGACAATAGACAATAGACCATTCGGCCCTTCCAACCAGCACCGCCATTCAATGTGATCATGGCTGATCATCCCCAATCAGTTCCCCGTTCCTGCCTTCTCCCCATATCCCCTGACTCTCTCTCGCTATCTTTAAGAGCCCTATCTAGCTCTCTCTTGAAAGAATTCTCTCCAGAGAACCAGCCTCCACCGCCCTCTGAGGCAGAGAATTCCACAGACTCACACAACTCTCTGTGTGAGAAAAAGTGTTTCCTCGTCTCCGTTCTAAATGGCCGACCCCTTATTCTTAAAGTTAGTGAAATGAGCACCAAAGGGCAGGCAGGCAGACAGGCAGACTGACGAGGAAGGCTATGATATTTGGCAGACAGACAGAACCGTGACAAAGGAAGCTATATCTAGAGGCAAACCACGTGATAATTAATGATCCAACACACAATAGACTCTTAGAAAATGCCATCCATATAACCATATAACCATATAACAATTACAGCACGGAAACAGGCCATCTCGGCCCTACAAGTCCGTGCCGAACAAATATTTTTCCCCTTAGTCCCACCTGCCTGCACTCATACCATAACCCTCCATTCCCTTCTCATCCATATGCCTATCCAATTTATTTTTAAATGATACCAATGAACCTGCCTCCACCACTTCCACTGGGAGCTCATTCCACACCGCTACCACTCTCTGAGTAAAGAAGTTCCCCCTCATGTTACCCCTAAACTTCTGTCCCTTAATTCTGAAGTCATGTCCTCTTGTTTGAATCTTCCCTATTCTCAAAGGGAAAAGCTTGTCCACATCAACTCTGTCTATCCCTCTCATCATTTTAAAGACCTCTATCAGGTCCCCCCTTAACCTTCTGCGCTCCAGAGAATAAAGACCTAACTTATTCAACCTATCTCTGTAACTTAGTTGTTGAAACCCAGGCAACATTCTAGTAAATCTCCTCTGTACTCTCTCTATTTTGTTGACATCCATCCTATAATTTGGCGACCAAAATTGTACACCATACTCCAGAATTGGTCTCACCAATGCCTTGTACAATTTTAACATTACATCCCAGCTTCTATACTCAATGCTCTGATTTATAAAGGCTAGCATACCAAAAGCTGTCTTTACCACCCTATCTATATGAGATTCCACCTTCAAGGAACTATGCACGGTTATACCCAGATCCCTCTGTTCAACTGTATTCTTCAATTCCCTACCATTTACCATGTACGTCCTATTTTGATTTGTCCTGCCAAGGTGTAGCACCTCACATTTATCAGCATTAAACTGATCCAGTTTGTGATATTCCCACCGAGTCTACCCCGACTAGTCTAGAGATCCACCATGGAAACAGCACTGAATCAATGCTGACCAAGGATCGCCTGTATATTAGATATTTCCCCACACACTAGGGACAGTTCACAGAAGGAAACATGTTCCCCATGTTGGGGGAGTCCAGAACCAGGGGCCACACACACACACACAGTTTAAGAATAAGGGGTCGGCCATTTAGAACGGAGACGAGGAAACACTTTTTCCCTGCAGAGAGTTGTGTGAGTCGGTGGAATTCTCTGCCTCAGAGGCCGGTTCTCTGGATGCTTTCAAGAGAGAGCTAGATAGGGCTCTTAAAGATAGCGGAGTCAGGGGGAGGAAGGCAGGAATTGGGGAATGGCCATATCACTGATTGTACAACTCGAAGGGATGATCAGCCATGATGTTTTCTCACATTGAATGGCGGTGTGTGTGGCTCGAAGGGCCATGCATTTTCCTGAATCCGTCAGCGCCCGCACATCTCATGAGATCCAGAATGGCCTAAGAAACCTCCAGTACTCCCGCACCTATTGTCCTATATTGTCTCTCTGGGTGAAACGTACCTTCCTTTTCGGTGGGGACCAAAAAGTACACCTCCAGATGTGGTAATTTTTTACACAGAGGCCCTGTACAACTAGCAGAGTGGACAGCTACTCATATACTCAACCCTCTGAAGGCCAAACAGGTGTATGTCAGTCCCGCCAGGGTTCTGGGAACCTACGCTGCACTGCCTCAATCACAAGGAGGTTGGGCCCAACATTAGGAAACATTAGGCAACCCAGGGATGCCTAAGCTTGTGTTCATGGATAGAGGCCACTTAGTAATTTTTCTATTAATGTTACAGCGCTGTCACATCTCATGGTATCCAGTTCGAAGGGAAGACAAAACCTATCATCCTTAAAAAAAACAAGGTTAAAGCGGACGAGGGACTCGAGGCAAGATGCAGATGAATACTCAGCTCAGCATCTCCGTTGACATTTTCAAGTGAGTAATGGTGACATATTTCATAGACTATGGGGCTCAATGGGCTTCGGTTGTTGTACAGTCCCGCTCCCATCCCAGTAACCTCTGTGGCGGCCGCGGGTGGAGGATGTTTCCACTCTAGTGGGAGAAGTCTGGGGCAAGCCTCAGAATTAAAGGATGTGCTTTATGGAAGGAGCGAGGAGGAGGAATTCTTTGCCAGAGGTCCCTCTGTGGGGAGGAAGAGTGGGAGGAAGAGGAATGGGGGGGGCAGGAAATAGGAAGGTTGAGGAACCCCTTAGAAGTTGTAAGGCAAAAATAAGAGGAAGGAAGAAATTCTTCCAAATTCTAGAGGAAAAAAGAGGAAATCTAACCAACTTTCAAGAAGAGACAGTCCTGAAAAGGACAGGGGAATCGGAAGGAGAGAACGTCCTGGATGAGGATCGGGGAGAAGAGTGTGGGTGGAGGGGAGAGGGGACCAAAACTTGTAGAGAGGACTCCAGAGATGGGGAGAGTCTCCATGGTCGTGAGGATGGGGGTACAGCACTGCAAGGGGGGAACATTTACTCCTATACTCAAATCCTCTTGAAATGAAGGTGCAGGAGTAGAGGCCATTCTGACCTTAGATGCTACCGCTACCGCCATTCCATATGTCTGGGTGAACCATCAAACCATCCCGTACCTGCCTCTCTCTCCATCCCCTGATCCTTAGCCACAAGGGAACATTCTCAACTTTCCCTCTTTTGTCACCAAAATGAAGCTGGCCTCACATTTATCACTCCATACAAGCGTTCCAAGATTCATTACTCGTCCGTGGACCCCTGAGGTCCAGACGAATACCTGTTCATAGTGCATTTTTCATTTAATCCTAAACTGGTCACCTTGCCCTCTGGATCTTCCTTCGAGAAGACTAACCTGAATGCGATCTTAAAAACCAGGTCAAACGTGGAATGTTGCCTTCAATATCCCAATACAGATATTAATAGGTCAAAATCTCAGTGTGTGTGGGGTTCGCACGGACTCAGGCACTCACTCGGGTGAGGCCCTCAGACAAGACAAGTGAGTAATTTCCACATATATCAAGACATGGAACCCTGTCCCTTCTCACTTCGGTGGTAAACCTTCCGAATACTCTGCCCCAAGACCCCATTAACGATTTGGTAAGGAATGTTCCACTAGTCCTCGTCTATGACCAGAACACTTCCAGAATTACAGGAGTTGTACTTAAAGGAAGAGATGGTCTTTCTGATCTAGCCAGTTTGGTGACATCTGCAAGGGCAGAGGGGAGCCGAACAGTATCCGGGCAACAAAGTAGGATCTTGCACAGATGATAGGGGAATACGGTACCAAATCCAGGTGTGGTCTCACCAGGGCCCTGTTACAAGCTAGAACCTCCTATTCGCTTTGCAATGCAGCATTCGTTTCTTACTGCCTGCTGACCTGCCTGCTCTAACTTCAATGACATTGGTTACCATTGAACCCATGATTCTCGCTGCTAAATCTCCCCCCATTCAATATTCCGGCCACCCATTTAAGCACTGCCTACCGTTTTTGCCACCATAAAATGGAGAACCTCACATTTATCCACAGGTATACAAGAACTCAAGATTCAATTTAGCCTTGTACAATTGGACCCCTCCACGACTACCGTTTCTGTTGGCAGCTCTGCCAAACATTTGCCCACTCACCCAGCCTGTGGGCCAAGTTCACCTTGCAGTCGTTCCTAACGGCTTTCCATCCTCCTCATCCCGAACCACTGCCCCCCAGCTTAGTGTCATCGCAAACGCGGGAGAAAGACAGGAGGGGGGGGATGTTGCCAGGGTGGCAGATCGCCCTCATCCAGATCATTAAGACATGCTATTGTGTTAGTGTGCGGGGTATCGCCTGGTACGGCAGAGGACTCGGGTGGGGCGAAGGGCTGTGCCAATTGAAACATGTATCTCTCCTCCGGTTTCGGGTTTGCACCTCCTAGAGGCACCGTGACCCCAGGCCCAGAGTCCGAACCGTCCCACACACAACACACACCTCCATCGCATAAATGTACTCCAAACATAGTTTTATTGGTGACCCAAAAGATGTACGGGGTCATCTAGAGTGGACACACCAATACAAGACGATACACACCACTGCCGGGACAACCCCCCCAAAGCTCCAAACGGGGTCAAGACCCTTTGACAGGAGCTAACAACCACGCTATCTTCCCCGAGACATATTCACAACGCATGCACTTCGATACCATCGAACAGCAAAAAAAAAAAAAACACACGGCGTACCATAAAGTAGAGAATGATTCATTTATCTAAACACCTTTCCCATCGCATGAGACCGTTTAGTTTAGTCCTGGGATACCGTTTTTGCCCCAGAATCCCACCCCATCACTTTCACAGTCCATACAAGATAGACTATTCACAAATTGCATCTTAACCCCGTACAGACCCAGACCACGAACCGTTTCGATGCTGCCTGTGTGAGTTGTGTACGTTTCCCACTGAATCCAAGCTCCCTGGAAGCCAAATTGCTCTCACACTAACACGTGCTTTTGGGATATTACTTTGTCCCCCTAACTTGAGGAGATGGCGTTTGTCCCCTGCTATGAATTTAATGGAGAGCCCAGTGCAGGTTAATGCTCCTGGGGAGGAGACTGTGTCATATGACTGACTCGAGAATGTGGAGAGACGCAGTGGTGGGCTTGTACACTCTGTGGAGTTTTAGATGGATCGAGAGTGACAACCCATTGCGCCGACCTCAGTCCATAACATTGCTCCTTGACTCCTTGGAATACAAACTAGAGGCAGGGAAATTTGTCAATCATGTTGGGTCCCCTGAACCACATATTAAGGTTCTGTTTAAGCCGGGACACACACCACAGTCGGGAAAATGTTTGTCCTAGACCTCGACAGGGAACCAGTGGTCCCCGAGACATTTCTCAACCCTCCACTTCGATCCCACACACACACAACACACACACAGACTACACCCCGTACGACATCGCACACACTCTCCACACACACCGATCCTCACCCCACATCTTCTACACATTGCCCCCCACCCTCTCCCACCCCCACACCTTCCACACCTCACGCCCCCATCACTCACACCTCCGCAAGACAACCACATACACACCCCCCACTCCCCGACACCACCTGTGTGGAGTTTAGAAGTTCCTCCTCATTCCCTTTCCTTCCCATCAACGTCCTCCCAGCCAAACTCTAGACGGGTGAGACACTCTTTGGTCACAGAGTTGTGAGGACAGTCTGCGTGGAATCTAGCCTCAGCGCAGGGCGGTCCAGGAGGCCGGTTGTGTCTCTGGGATGTGAGCGGAGAATTCTTTCAAGAGGAGTAGGCTAGGGTAGGGCTCATAGAAAGATCGCGGATTGTCTTTTAAGGGGGCAGGAGAGAGGCAGGACAACGAGGAGGAGATGTTCTGGGGCCAAAAGATCCAGAACCATGGGGCCATGTCATCAGCCGTGATCGTCCCCACATTTGACATGGCGCATGGGGTGCACACACACAGAGTAACACACACATACACAGGCACACCCAATGGACCCTCTACCCACTTCCTCCAGTGCCTGTTGTAGACTAGTGACAGTTGGGCAGGGGGGGGGGGGGGGTCCGGGGGGCGGTTTGGACGAACACGTTTTTCTCAGCTGAGTCTTGGATGGCCTAACTCAGCAGGGGTGGAGGCAGAATCTTGGGGAGAACATGGAATAGGTGACGTTCAAGAGAGTGCTGGTAGGGCTCCTTAAAGCAGTGGGTCAGGCAGGCGGAACTCGCTACGTGTGGGGGAGAACATGGGAACATGACCTTTGCGGAACTGCTGGGGGGAACATTCAGGCGCTTGACATGTCTCTGTTGGTCACTAGTGCCCTCCCATATCATCACGCTAACACCCCCCCCCACCACAGACACACAAACTCACCACAGTCCAAGCACCTCCATGCACCAATCCACTTCCTCCAAATGCTCCAGTCCACCCATCCTCACACCCGGAGAGACATTGTAGCCCATCCCAATCTTTCACTCCCTCCCCCTTGGCCCTACATTCCGCGCCCCAAATACCACTCTCTACGGCTTGCCTAACCCCCTCCTCAGTCCACCCAATCTCCCCACCACCCCCCCCCCCCTCCTCCACCTTCATCTCCTCCTCCTCTCCCCTTCCTCTCTCCTGCCCCTCCTTCCCACTCTCACCCTCTGGCTAAAGAAATTCTCTCATCTCTTCATAAAGCACCCGTCCTTTAATTCCTGAGGCTGTGCCCTAGGTTCCTAGACACTACTGGAAACATCCTCTCCGCATCCGTTTAGGGGGTCTTGGGGCAGAGTCCAGGGGGTCTTGTCATAGAAACATAGAAAATAGGGGCAGGAGGAGGGCCATTCGCCCTTCGAGCAAGCACCGCAATTCATTGTGATCTCGTCCCCACTCAATAACCCGTGCCTTCTTTATCCCCATATCCCTTGACTCCACTAGCCCCTAGCGCTTTATCTACCTCTCTCTTAAATCCATCCAGTACTTGGCCTCCACTGCCCTCTTTGGCAGGGAATTCCATAAATTCACAACTCTCTCGGTGAAAACGTTTTTTCTCACCCTCAGTCTTACGGGGGTCTTGTACAGACACTAGTCGAGTGTGGCCCCATTCGGGTTCTGGACTCGCACCGCCATTCATTGGTGAACATTTTTCCCCACCGCTCATCGTAGCTTGTCAAGTCCTTTTATACCCTTGATTTATATGTTTCTATAAGAATCCCCCCTCGACTGTCATCCTGTCTTCTCAAACTCCAGTGAATCACCAAGCCTGGCTCTTTCAATCTGTGTGGGTCCCATACTTGGGACAGGTCCACCATCTAGCAGGGATCGATTTTTAATGGGAACCTTACGCTGCCACTGCTAACTCGATCACAAGTCTTTCACAATCTGTCCTTCCTCAAATTCAGGGATCGTCTGGGGGACGCCTCAAAGAAATTGTCCTGTCCTCAATGAGTGTACACAATACATCCAGGTGTGGTCTCACCAGGGACCTGTTACAACTGCAGAAGGAACCTCTTTGGCTTCCTATACTGAAATCCTCTTGCTATGAAGGCCAACGGGCCGCAAAACTGTACACAATACTCCAGGTGTGGTCTCACTAGGGCCCTGTACAAACTAAGAGAAGGGACCCTCCCTGCTCCTGTACTGGACTCCTCTTGTTATGAAGGCCAACAGGCCAAAACTGCCACACATACTCCATGTGTGGGCTCACCAGTGGCCCTGTACACAACTGCAGAAGGACCTCCTTTTACTCCTGTACTGAAATCATCTTGTCCACTTGGATGGGGGCAAAGTCTAGGGGGTCTTGCCCCTTTGATGGGGTTCTTGAGATGAGGGGCCGAGTCCAAGGGGTCTTGTCCCCTTTAAAGGGGGTCTTGAGATGGGGGGGGCACAGTCCAGGGAGTCTTGCCCCTTTGCTGGGGGTCTTGAGATGGGGGCACAGTCCTGGGGGTCTTGTCCCCTTTGCTGGGGGCACAGTCCAGGGGTCATGTCCCCTTTGCTGGGGGTCTTGAGATGGGGGCACAGTCCAGGGGTCTTGTCCCCTTTGCTGGGGGGCACAGTCCAGCGGGTGTCGCTCAGACGGTGGTGACGGAGAGGAGGGGGTTGTAAACCCTCTTGCCGTCGGCTGTACGTGCTCCATGGGCCAGCATCTCCTGGATGGTCATCCAGTTGTCGAGAATCCTGCGGTTCCGGCGTTTCATGGTCTTCTTGTGACTCAGGGCGAGGATGCTAATCTCGCTGCGACCCTCGGCCTCCTTCAGACAGTCCATGCGGCTCTGTAGCATGAACTCCCGCCTCCGTCGCTGCTCCCTGGCCCGCGCCAGGTGCTGCTTCCTCTCCTCCTTGCTCCAGTATCGCCCCATCTTCATCTCGCTGACCGCATCGTCGTCCGTGGTCATCCCGCTCCGCTCCTCGCGGATCTTCAGCGCCCGGGCCTTCAGGAGCCGGTCCCTCACCGGCCGTTTGGCCACGTAACGCGAGCCGTCGCTGCGCACTTTCCCCCGCCACTCCCCCCCTTGACCTCTGGCCTCGGGGCCGGGCAGCGGCTGGGGCAGGGGGTGGGCCAGCTGCCCGCAGCTGCGGTAACGCTCGGCCTGGCGGGCCGGCGAGCGGTGGTTGTGCGAGCGGGCGAGGTACGGGCTCCCCACTCCCCCTCCTCCTCCGCCCCCGCAGCCTCCGCCGGCCTCCCGCCCTCCCCGCCTGGCTCTCTCGTCCCCGTGCGGGCGGGGCAGGCTGCGGAAGCGTGGCGGGCTGCCCCGGCAGGTGGCGGAGGGGGCCTCCAGGTTGAGGTTGGCAGCTCCGGCCGTGCGTCGCCACGGGCTGTCGGGCGGCGGGACGGGCATGGCGGCGGCGGCTGGCTCGGCCAGTAGCGGCGTACTGCGGCAGCTCTCGCCCGTGTTGTAGGCGCTGGTGCTGTCCCTGTCCGAGCGTTCGGGCAGCTCGGTGATATCGCACAGGCCCCGCCGTAGAGGATCGGCGCCAACATCAAACGGGCCGCCCTCTCCGGCCAGCCACGCCTTCATGCACCGCTCCCGCAGTTGCTGCATCTTCTGCGCCCGTAACACGTTGCGACACTTGAACTCCAAGTGGTCAAGCTCTTCCTGCAGGAGAGCGGTCAGCCGGCCGACCCCGACCCCGACTCCGACTCCGCCACCTTCGTTGCGGTTGACGTCCAATCCCCGGTAACAAAGTCCGGAGTTGCCGTTCTCCAAGTGGCACCGGATCTCCAGCAGCTCCCGGTAGCGTAGACACTCGCCCTCCGTCAGTCCGGGCAGAGACTCGCGTTGACGGACGATGGGCGTCTCGCCCTTGGGCTGTCGGAGCCGGCGGACGGTCCCCGGCGTGGTGTCGCCCGTCACGGCGGCGGTGGCGGGGTTAACGGCAACGGCGGCGGCGTTGGTGACCGCCTGCTCGTCCCCCAGGATGTCGTGCTCCGAGCTCTCGTCGTTCCTCGTGCTCTCGTCCGTCCGGCCCACCCCACTGTCCAGCTCCTGGCTGTTACTCAGCACATTGCTCCGGTCCTCCGAGCCCTTCTCCTCGTCCTCCTCCTCCTCCTCCTCCTCCACCTCCTCCCCCTTCTGCAAAAAGAAGGAACGCATAGGGATGAACGGCAACTTTAAACGCAAGACACACACACAAAAAACGCTGACGTTATTCACGGGCTTGTCCCACTTACGCAACAACCCACCACAGCAAAAATTGTCGGCGAAAATATTTCAACACCTTGCCCATAAAACCGCATAAGGGCAGTTTTGGTCTCCAAATCTGAGGAAGGACATTATTGCCATAGAGGATTTGAGTATAGGAGCAGGGAGGTTCTACTGCAGTTGTACAGGGTCTTGGTGAGACCACACCTGGAGTATTGCGTACAGTTTTGGTCTCCAAATCTGAGGAAGGACATTATTGCCATAGAGGGAGTGCAGAGTCTTTTCCTACTATTTCTTTTGATTGTTATTTTTGGTGTGTATTAACGTTTTTGTCATTGATTAGTGATGTACAGCACTTTGTGCTGTACAGACTATTATCTAAATAGTGGCCGATTGGGAAAGGGGAAGATGCAGCGAGACCTGGGTGTCATGGTACACCAGTCATTGAAGGTAGGCATGCAGGTGCAGCAGGCAGTAAAGAAAGCAAATGGTATGTTAGCTTTCATTGCAAAAGGATTTGAGTATAGGAGTAGGGAGGTTCTACTGCAGTTTGTACAGGGTCTTGGTGAGACCACACCTGGAGTATTGCGTACAGTTTTGGTCTCCAAATCTGAGGAAGGACATTATTGCCATAGAGGGAGTGCAGAGACGGTTCACCAGACTGATTCCTGGGATGTCAGGACTGTCTTATGAAGAAAGACTGGATAGACTTGGTTTATACCCTCTAGAATTTAGGAGATTGAGAGGGGATCTTATAGAAACTTACAAAATTCTTAAGGGGTTGGACAGGCTAGATGCAGGAAGATTGTTCCCGATGTTGGGGAAGTCCAGGACAAGGGGTCACAGCTTAAGGATAAGGGGGAAATCCTTTAAAAACGAGATGAGGAGAACTTTTTTCACACAGAGAGTGGTGAATCTCTGGAACTCTCTGCCACAGAGGGTAGTTGAG
Source organism: Leucoraja erinaceus (assembly GCF_028641065.1). NCBI lineage: Eukaryota > Metazoa > Chordata > Chondrichthyes > Rajiformes > Rajidae > Leucoraja > Leucoraja erinaceus. The sequence continues at coordinate 123,002 of NW_026576302.1, forward strand.
GCCACAGTTCATTGGCTATATTTAAGAGGGAGTTAGATGTGGCCCTTGTGGCTAAGGGGATCAGGGGGTATGGAGAGAAGGCAGGTATCTATATTTAAGGCAGAGATAGATAGATTGTTGATAGTACGGGTGTCAGGGGTTATGGGAGAAGGGGGTTAGGAGGGAGAGATAGATCAGCCACCATCGAAGGGCGGAGTGGACTAGATGGGCCAAGTGGCCTGATTCTCCTCCGACGATGGCAGCTTTAGGGCCAAGAGGAGTTGGGGGGAACTCAGGGGCAAGTTGGGCCGAATGGTCTCTCTCCCTCCCTGACACTTACGTGCTTAGTTGGGGTGGCTTTGCTGAGCCGTTTCATCGACTCCTCTCCCTCCTCCCGATCAGCGATGTCCATCGCTTCAGCTCTCTCCTCCATCCATCCTTCATCCAGCTGTAGAGAGAGAGAAAGAGAGGAGATTAAGGTGCAGGAGTAGAGGCCATTCGGCCCTTCCAGCCAGCACCATTCGCCATTCAATCACGGCTGATCATCCCCAATCAGTACCCCGTTCCTGCCTTCTCCCCCGACTCCGCTATCTTTAAGAGCTCTCAGCTAATGTCAATGTGGAGCGGCTGTGGGCTTGTACACTCTGTGGAGTTTAGAAGGATGAGAGGGCATCTCATTGAAACATATATGAGATTGTTAAGGGGTTTGGACACGCTAGAGGCAGGAAACATGTTCCCCGATGTTGGGGGAGTCCAGAACCACACACACACACAGACACACCACACACAACCACACACACCACACACACACACACACACACACACACACACACCACACACACACACACACATGTTCCCTTTGTTGGGGGAGTCCAGAACCAGGGGACACACACACACACACACACACACACACACACACCACCACACACACACACACACACACACACACACACACACACACACACACATTCCCCATGTTGGGGGAGTCCAGAACCAGGGGCCGCACACACACACACACAGTTTAAGAATAAGGGGTCGGCCATTTAGAACGGAGAAGACGGGGAGGAAACACTTTTTCTCACAGGGAGAGTTTGTGAGTCTGTGGAATTTCTCTGCCTCAAGAGGCCGGTGGAGGCCGGTTCTCTGGATGCTTTCAAGAGAGAGCTAGATAGGGCTCTTAAAGTTAGAGGAGTCAGGGGATATGGGGAGAAGGCAGGACAGGAACGTGGGTACTGATTGGGATGATAAGCCGTGAAACATTGAAGGGCGGTGCTGGATGGAAGGGCTGAAGGGGCCTCTATTCCTGCACCTATTGTCTATTGTCTATTTCAGTACAGGAGTAAAGAGGTCCTTCTGCAGTTGTTACAGGGCCTGGTGAGCCCAACACCTGGAGTATTGTGTGGCAGTCTTTGGCCTTCATAAAACGAGGAGTGAGTACAGGAGCAAAGAGGACTTCTGCAGTTGTACAGGGGGCTTGGCTTGAGACTACACCGGAGTATTGTGTGCAGTTTTGGTCTCAAATTGAGGGGAAGGACATCCTTGTGATGAGGCAGGCAGCGTAGTTTAGGTTGCCAGATTGATCCCATGGGATGGCGGGACCTGTATATGAGGAAAAGATTGAAA
>NW_026576303.1:0-124435 GCF_028641065.1 Leucoraja erinaceus
CCATCTGTCATATAAATGCAACAGAAGTTTGTCATTGTTGACGGCCACAGCAGAACTACTGAGTGCTTTTACTTCAAATCCCCAAAATGGCCACCAGGCCAGTTGCAGTGTTTTTACTTGTCAGACATAACCGTCACCAGCCCATTGCAGCGCTTTTGACCATATAAACATTAACAGCCCGAACGGCCCTCCTCGGCCCACATTTCCGTGCCGGACCAAACTTTTTTTCTTTCCCTTCCCTTAAATGATACTCAGACCAGAACCCCCTGCCACCACCACCTTCCACTGGAAGCTCATTCCACACCGCTACCACTTTCTGAGTAAAGAAGTTCCCCCTCATATTACCCCTAAACTTCTGTCCCTTAATTCTGAAGTCATTTCCTCTTGTTTGAATCTTCCCTATTCTCAAAGGGAAAAGCTTGTCCACATCAACTCTGTCTATCCCTCTCATCATTTTAAAGACCTCTATCAAGTCCCCCCTTAACCTTCTGCGCTCCAGAAAATAAAGACTTAACTTATTCAACCTATCTCTGTAACTTAGTTGTTGAAAACCCAGGCAACATTCTAGTAAATCTCCTCTGTACTCTCTCTATTTTGTTGACATCCTTCATATAATTTGGGCGACCAAAATTGTACACCATACTCCAGATTTGGTCTCACCAATGCCTTGTACAATTTTAACATTACATCCCCGCTTCTATACTCAATGCTCTGATTTATAAAGGCTAGCATACCAAAAGCTTTCTTTACCACCCTATCTATATGAGATTCCACCTTCAAGGAACTATGCACGGTTATTCCCAGATCCCTCTGTTCAATTGTATTCTTCAATTCCCTACCATTTACCATGTACGTCCTATTTTGATTTGTCCTGCCAAGGCGTAGCACCTCACATTTATCAGCATTAAACTCCATCTGCCATCTTTCAGCCCATTTTTCCAAATGGCCTAAATCTGTAGACTTTGGAAATCCTCTTCATTATCCACAACTATCTTGGTATCATCTGCATACTTACTAATCCAATTTACCATACCTTCATCCAGATCATTGATGTACATGACAAACAACAAAGGACCCAACACAGATCCCTGAGGCACCCCACTAGTCACCCGCTGCCCTCCAACCCGATAAACAGCCATCCACCATTACCCTCTGGCTTCTCCCATTCAGCCACTGTTGAATCCATCTTGCTATTCCCGCATTTATACCCAACAGTTTGAACCTTCTTAACCAACCTTCCATGAAGAACCTTGTCAAAGGCCTTACTAAAGTCCATATAGACAACATCCACTGCTTTACCCTCGTCAATTTCCATAGTAACCTCTTCAAAAAATTCAAGAAGATTAGTCAAACATGACCTTCCAGGCACAAATCCATGCTGACTGTTCCTAATCAGACCCTGTTTATCCAGATGCTTATATATATTATCTCTAACTATCTTTTCCATTAATTTGCCCACCACTGAAGTCAAACTACAGGTCTATAATTGCTAGGTTTACTCTTAGAACCCCTTTTTAAGCAATGGAAACAACATGCGCAGTACGCCAATCCTCGGGGACTATTCCCGTTTCTAATGACATTTGAAATATTTCTGTCATAGCCCCGGCTATTTCTACACTAACTTCCCTCAATGTCCTAGGGAATATCCTGTCAGGACCTGGAGACTTATCCACTTTTATATTTTTTTTAAAAGTGTCAGTACTTCTTTTACTTTGAAACTCATAGTATCCATAGCTACTCTACTCGATTCCCTTACCTCACATAATTCAATATCCTTCTCCTTGGTGAATACCGAAGAAAAATAAATTGTTCAATATCTCCCCCATCTCTTTTGGCTCTGCAGATAGCTGCCCCACTCTGTCTCTCCAATGGACCAATTTTATCCCTTTTTGCTATTAATATAGCTGTAAATACCCTTTGGATTTACTTTCACCTTACTTGCCAAAGCAACCTCATATCTTCTTTTAGCTTTTCTAATTTCTTTCTTAAGATTCTTTTTACATTCCTTATACTCCTCAAGCACCTCATTTACTTCATGCTGCCTATAATTATTGTAGATCTCCCTCTTTTTCCGAACAAGATGTCCAATTTCCCTTGAAAACCAGGGCTCTTTCCAATTTTTACTGTTTCCTTTCAACCGAACAGGAACATAAAGATTCTGTACTCTTAAAATTTCCCCTTTAAATGTCCTCCATTTCTCTTCTACATCTTTCCCATAAAACAAAATGTCCCAGTTCACTCCTTTTAAATCATCTCGCATCTCATCAAAGTTAGCCTTTCTCCAATCAAAAATCTCAACCCTAGGTCCAGTTCTGACCTTCTCCATAATTATATTGAAACTAATGGTATTGTGATCACTGGACCCGAAGTGCTCCCCAACGCATACCTCCGCCACCTGTCCCGTCTCATTTTCTAACAGGAGGTCCAGCACTGCCCCTCCTCTAGTAGGAACCTCTATGTATTGCTGCAAAAAACTATCCTGCACACATTTTACAATCTCCTAACCATCCAGCCCATTTCCCTAATGCGTTTCCCAGTCTGTGTGTGGAAAGTTGAAATCTCCCACAATCACTACCTTGTCCTTACTACTAATATCTGCTATCTCCTTACATATTTGCTCTTTCCAATTCTCGTTCCCCATTTGGCGGTCTATAATACACCCCTATAAGTGTTGCTACACCTTTCCCACTTCTCAGTTCCACCCAAATAGTCTCCCTAGACGAGCCCTCCAATCTATCCTGCCAAAGCACTGCTGTAATATCTTCCCTGACTAGCAATGCAACACCTCCACCTCTTGCCCCTCCAATTCTATCACACCTGAAGCAACGAAATCCTGGAATATTTAGTTTCCAATCACAGCCCTCCTGCAACCATGTTTCACTGATCGCCACAACATCATACTTCCAGGTGTCTATCCAGACTCTAAGCTCATCCACCTTTCTTACAATGCTCCTAGCATTAAAATATGCACATTTAAGAAACCCCCCGTCTCTTCTTCTCTGTTTATTTCCTTTTTTTTCTTTCTCCTCTTGTGTCCGAGTGCTTCCCTTTTCTGCTTCCTGCCTCCCATTCTGTCTACTAGCTTTCTCTATTTGAGTCCCTCGCCCCAACCATTCTAGTTTAAAGTCTCCCCAGTTGCCTTTGCAAATTTCCCCGCCAGGATATTGGTCCCCCTCGGGTTCAAGTGCAACCCATCCTTTCTGTACAGGTCCCACCTTCCCCAAAAGAAGTCCCAATGATCCAGAAACTTGAATCCCTGCCCTCTGCACCAGTCTTTCAGCCACGCATTTATCCTCCACCTCGCTCCATTCCTACTCTCACTGTCGCGTGGTACAGGCAGTAATCCTGAGATTGTTACCTTTTTGGTCCTTTTTCTTAACTCTCCTCCCAACTCCCTAAATCCTCCCTTCAGGACCTCTTCCCTTTTTTTACCTATGTCATTTGTACCTAAATGTACCACGACCTCAGGCTCCTCTCCCTCTGATTTAAGGATATCTTGGATGCGTTGAGACACGTCCGAGACCTTGGCACCAGGGAGGCAGACCACCATCCTGGTCTCCCGACTGCGTCCACAGAATCGCCTATCCGACCCCCTAACAATAGAGTCCCCAATTACTATTGCCCTCTTCTTTTTTTCCCTACCTTTCGGAGCAACAGGGCCGGTCTCTGTGCTGGAGGCCCGTCCGCTGTCGCTACCCCCGGGTAGGCTGTCACCCCCATCCGTACTCAAACAGGAGTACTTATTTGCAAGGTGTACCGACATTGGAGTACTCACTCGTTCCTGCCTCTGCCCCTTGCCCTTCCTTAGCGTGACCCACATGTCTCTCTCCCGTGGTTTTGGAGTGACCACCTCCCTATAACTCCCCTCTATGACCTCCTCACTCTCCCTGATCAGACAGAGGTCATCGAGCTGCTGCTCCAGGATCCTAATACGGTCCCTTAGGAGCCCCATCTCGCTGCACCTGGTGCAGATGTGGACGTCTGGAGGGCCATCCGACACCATGACCTCCCACATCTGACATCCAGAACAGTACACTGCTCTGACTGTCATTTCTTCTCCCGCCTTACCCTGGATCTGATACCAGTATAATACAATAGAAACTGCTGGGAGAAATCAGCAGGTATCTGACTCACAAACAGCTGCTCCCTCTTGCCCTTTAAACTGCACCTTTATTATATAAACAAAAAGCACTGTACCTTTAGCCCCACTGTCTACCCCTTGCTCACTGTACCTTTACTAGGCACTGTACCTTTAAACCCACGTGTAACCCCCTAGCTCACTGTACCTTCCACTAACCACTGTACTTTTACTTCAACCCAAAACGCCAGCAGCCATTCACAGTGCTTTTCCTTCAACCCAAACCCCCACTTTCATTTTCAAACCACATTAAGGGCACTCAAGGTCAGTAAAACCACACTTACAGTGTAGTGAACGTGTGTTCAGTGTTATTCACAGCTCAGACTGCGAGATGTCACCTTCTTACTCCCTCCCCCATCTTGTAGAGACTGACTGAGGCACAATATTTCCGGGTTTTATATAGTCCCTCCCCCTCCCACCAGCAGGTGCAGCAGAGAGAATGTCAACATTTTTTAAAACATTAATAACTCTTTTATGTTTCATCGATGGGGAAAATCCTCTTGTCCAAATCCTCTTGTCTTGTAAGCTGGCCAAAAATCACAGCCGTAAGTGGCAGCGTTTTTTCTAAACAGAAAAAAGCATTAAGTGGTTCAAGATATTACTTTTAGTAATATAAGATACTAGACCAAGTGCAGACCCGTTGGGTCTGTTCACTCAAAGTGCACCCGCTGGGGTAGGTGGGGGGGGGGGGGGGATGCGGCATGCAGCGTCACACACTAACTATCTCCCCCCCCCGCACTCACGCTAATGGACCTAGAGGAGGGTGAGGTGGGAGAGAGAGAGAGAGAGAGAGGGGGAGGGAGGGGAGGGAAAGGGAGGGGGAGGGATGGGGAGGAGAGAGGGGAGAGAGGTTGGAGGGAAGGGGGAGGGTGTGGAGGGGAGGGGAAGGGGGAGGAAGGGGAAAAAATGGGGGAGGAGAGATGGGGGAAGAGGGATAGGGGGAGGGGGAGAGGAGGGTGGGATGAGGGTGGAGGGAGAGGATAGGGGGAGAGGGGATGTGAGGTTATTAGAGGAGAGGGGGAGGGGAGAGGAGATCGGAGGAGAGAGAGGGGAGAGGGAGGAGGAGAGTAGGAGGAGGAGAGAGGAGGGGGAGGAGAGGGGAGAGGGAGAGGAGGGGGGGAGGAGAGGGGGAGAGGAGATGGAGGGGGGGAGGAGAGGGGAGGAGATTAGGGATTCTAGGGGGAGAGTTGGTTGTGAGTTGATTGGGAGATTAGCGGGGTGTATGGATTGGAAGAGAGTTGAGAGAGGATTGGGAGGAGTAGTAGGGAAGGTTTGGGGAGAAGCATGAGAGAGGAGAGTGAGAGGAGTTTGGGAGAGGAGGAGGGGGAGAGAGGAGGAGGGGGGAAGCTGGTGGGAGGAGGGAGGTGAGGTGAGGGTAGGGGATTAGGAGAGGAGGAGAATAAGGAGGGAGGGTGAGGGGGAGAGAGAGGGAGAGGACGTGAGGGGGAGAGAGAGGGCCTGAGAGGTAAGCAGGAGAGAGGGGGGTGACGGAGGTGCGAGGAGGAGAGGAGATGGGACTGTTGCGGAGGAGAGAGAGGGGGAGGAGAGGACGAGCGAAAGAGAGAGAGAGAGAGGTGAGGAAGAGTGGGGGAGAGGGAGAGTACGTGTGATGAAGATTCTGAGGGGCCGCGAGGAGAGAGGGAGAGCGGGAGAGGAGAGGAGGATGGGACGGGGGGGTGGAGAGGGGGGGGGGGGAGGTTGTCATCATTAAAGAGGGAGGGGGAGGAGGGAAGAGGGGGGAGAAGGAGAGGGGATGAGAGGAGAGATGGGGGAGGCATTACAGAGGGATAGGGGGGGAGAGTAGAGGGGTTGAGGAGGAGAGGGGGAGGCGTAGGTCGTACGGAAGAGGGAGGGAGGGGAGAGGGGGAGAGGGGACGAGAGGAGAGGGGAGGAGAGGGGGGGAGGAGAGAGGAGGAGAGGGGGGGGGGGGATAGGGGAGGAGAGGGGAGAGGGGGAGAGAAGTGGAGAGGAGGAGAGAGGAGGAGAGGAGAGATGAGAGAGGGGGGGGAGAGGATCGAGGAGGTGGCGGAGTCGATTTGGAGAGGAGGAGAGGGGGGAGGAGAGAGACGGGGAGAGGGGGGAGAGGGGGAGTAGGAGGAGAGGGGGGACGAGCGGAGGGGGGGGGAGAGGAGGGGGGAGGGGGAGAGGAGAGGGAGGGGGGCGTGGAGAGGGGGGGGGGGCAGAGAATGTTTTTTTACTTCAACCCAGACCCAAACAACCATTTGCAGGCAATGCTTTTTTTACCTCTAACCATATTTTCATTTTCAAACCAAATTAAGGGTACTCACAGTGCTGTGGACATTTGTCAGTGTCATTCAGAGCTCTGATTCGGGCACACCACTTGCAGAGACTGATTGAGGCACACCACTTCCTGGGTTTTATAGTCGCTCCCCCCTGCTGCCAGCGGGGGCAGCAGAGAGAATGGAGAATTTTGTAAAATCATTAATATCTCTGTCATATTTCATCGACAGGAAAAATCCTCGGCACACATACGGCAGAGGGGGGCTCTGAGCGAGGTGGCCAAAAATGACGGCCGTATATGGCGCCGTTCTCTCGGTAATCGCAGCACAGATCGCCAAAACCGGTCAAGAACAGAGTTTTAGTAATATAGATGTAAAATTACGAAAGGCATGGATATCACGAAGGATGTGCTGGCGTTGGAGAGGGTCCAGAGGATGTTTACGAGAACGATCCGGGGATGATTGGGTTAATGTATGATGAGCGTTTGACGGCACTGGGCCTGCACTCGCTGGAGTTGAGAAGGATGAGGGGATGGGAAAGGGGGCTCATTGGCATTGCACTTATTGCCCCGGTATTCTAAAGACATTGTTCGGGTTGCCCTCGCATTCTGCAGAGGTGCTTTGGGGCAAATTGACCCTGAGTAATTTGTACCAATGGACTCTCCACCCGAAGGAGATAACATGGTGCGCCTGCACAGTTGCACATTTGACGGTATTACACCCCCCGCACCCCCCCCCCCCCCCCCCCCCCACCCCCCGCACCTCCATCCCCCCCATCAGACTGAAGATGTTTCACTGCGTGGTCCTCATTTCTGATGATATTGCACGGAGACCACCTTACGTTAAGGGAATTGCACCGAACGCCATTCCACTCTGAGTTAATAATGCCCGTGCTTGTCCTTCTGTGGGCTTGCCTCATCCTAAAGGGATTATAGTGTGGGCCATTCTGCTCTGACCAGGATAATCTGAACGCCCCTCCAAACTTTGCTTACATTCCCCTCTGTCACCCCTTAGCCCAAGAAACGTCCCTTCGGTCCATGATGGCCGTACTAGCCCAAACTAAATTCATTTCGGCCCACAACACCCGTACTAGCCCGAGTGGCGAGGCGCTTCATGTGGTCTCAGGATTGAGAAACCTGCTATAACATAATCTCAATATGTTCTGGCGTTCGTGTAAACTCCTGAGGTTACCTGGTTCTCGATGATTACTGCGCAAACACCTCACCAGTGGTTATCTTGCGCAGGTGTGTAGAGTAGTGATTACATTTTGAAGTGGGCCTTTTTGACCAAGTTGAGAAGATCTAGTTGCCCAATCCCCTTTTTAAATTACTTAACATCGGGAGCAGCACGTGTGTTGGGTGGTAACATATTCCATTCCCTTATGGTTCTTGGGTAAAGGGAATATTGGTAGCAACGTTTATTGAAATTTAGCGAGTAGATGATGTAGGAGGGACCGTTATTTTTTTCTTGTTTCATGGCAGTTGGTGCTCTGGGATGACGGGAGATTCGATGGGGTGATTTTGTGAATCTCCTTGTAAATTGCAATAAGTCCTCCGCCATTTCCGCCACCTCCAACGTGACCCCACCACTCGCCACATCTTCCCATCTCCCCCTACGTCTGCCTTCCGCAAAGACCGCTCCCTCCGCAACTCCCTTGTCAATTCTTCCCTTCCTTCCCGTACCACCCCCTCCCCGGGCACTTTCTGTTGCAACCGCAAGAAATGCAACACCTGTCCCTTCACCTCCCCCCTCGACTCCATTCAAGGACCAAAGCAGTCGATCCAGGTGCGACAAAGGTTCACCTGTATCTCCTCCAACCTCATCTACTGCATCCGCCGCTCTAGATGTCAGCTGATTTACATCGGGGAGACTAAGCGGAGGTTGGGCGATCGTTTCGCCGAACACCTCCGCTCAGTCTGCAATAACCAACCTGACCTCCCGGTGGCTCAGCACTTCAACTCCTCCTCCCATTCCCAATCCGACCTCTCTGTCCTGGGTTTCCTCCATTGCCAGAGTGAGCAACACCGGAAATTGGAGGAACAGCACCTCATATTCCGCCTGGGTTGCTTGCATCCGGATGGCATGAACGTTGAATTCTCCCAATTTTGTTAGCCCTTGCTGTCTCCCCCCCTTCCTTAACCCTCGAGCTGTCTCCTCCCATCCCCCCCATCCCCCCCCCCCCCCCCACCCACCCCGCCCGCCCTCGGGGCTCCTCCTCCCCTTTTTCCTTCTTTCCCCCACCCCACCCCCCGTCAGTCTGAAGAAGGGTTTTGGCCCGAAACTTTGCCTATTTCCTTCGCTCCATAGATGCTGCTGCACCCGCTGAGTTTCTCCAGAAATTTTGTGTACCTGCAATAAGTCTTAGCCTGATTCTGTGGAACTCTAGTCTAGGGTATCTTAGAAACATCGAAACATAGAAAATAGGTGCAGGAGTAGGCCATTCGGCCCTTCGAGCCTGCACCGCTATTCAATTTGATCATGGCTGATCATCCAACTCAGTATCCCGTACCTGCCTTCTCTCCATACCCCCTGATCCCTTTAGCCACAAGGGCCACATCTAACTCCCTCTTAAATATAGCAAATGAACTGGCCTCAACTACATTCTGTGGCAGAGAATTGCAGAGATTCACCACTCTCTGTGTAAAAAATGTTTTTCTCATCTCGGTCCTAAAAGATCTCCCGTCTATCCTTGATCCTATCGGAGAGAAGTCAGCGTATTATTCACGCTTGGTTTGCGCTTGTAGTCATTAGGTACAAAGCGAGCTGCTCGGCGTTCTACTTTCTCCAAGGTGATCTTGTTGTTGTTGTTGCAAGGTTCCCATACTGCTCCACAACGCATTTGTCCCATACGGCTCCAGATCCATATGTCTGGGCGTTTGCAGCAATCTTGTCAGAGTGGATTTGGCGCTCACTACACAAAATGTAGGCACAATCCGAACAATGTCTTTCAAGTGCGAGGATATTACTGGGCAATTTGCTCAGAGTGGGAATGCTGGAGGTGTAATACCGTCACTATGCGGTGCTGCTCCGTGTAATCTCTTCAACATGGGACAGTGATGTGTGCAATCTTGCAATGTGGGCAACGGTCCCAGAATTAAGGGGCACTGGGATCCATGGATGTGAGGTTCGCTCGGTGAAATCTGCTCAGAGTAAACAGTAGGCTGATGTAACCTCCACTCTCGACTCCATGCCCGCAGTCTTTCCAGGTGAGGCAGAGGTTCACCTGCACCTTCTCCAACCTCATCTATTGCATCCGCTGCTCTTGGTGTCAGCTGCTCGACATCGGTGAGGCCAAGCGCAGGCTTGGCGATCGCTTCGCCCAACACCTCCGCTCAGTTCGCAATAACCAACTTTCACGCAATAGGCAACCTTCACGTGGTCCGCCCTGTTTCGACGAATGCAATCAACCTGGCGTGCACAATCAAGATCAAATAGAACAAGTCCTGCAACTTTAGGCTGTGCACGCCACAGGCAAGAAGAAGAAGCAATAACCAACCTGATCGGAATGGGAGGTGGCTCAGCACTCCACCTCCCATTCCGAATCCGACCTTTCTGTCCTGGGCCTCCCCCATGGCCAGAGTGAGCACCACCGCAAATTGGAGGAGCAGCATTTTGTGTTTCCCTTGGGTACTTTACACCCCAGCGGTATGAACATTGACTTCTCCACTTTCAGATAGTCCTTGCTTTCTCCCTCCTTCCCCTCCACTTCCCAGGTCTCTCACAGCCAACTGCGTCCGCCACTTCCCTTCTTCTTCCCACCTTACCACCTCCTCCACGTCAGTCTGAAGAAGGGTCTTGACCCGAAACGTCACCCATTATTTCGCTCCGTAGATGCTGCCTCACCCGCTGAGTTTCTCCAGCATTTTTGTCCACCTTCAAAATAGATATTGGCTGGTTGTAATCTCAAAATGGTGTGGCCTGTGTCCATACGATGGGCCTGTGTCCCTGGTTTATGACAGTTTTAGGTTGCAGTAACCCCCCCCCCCCCCCTCCCCCCCCCCCTCTCCCCCCCCCCCCCCCTCCCCCTCCCTCTCCCCCCCCTCCTCCCGCTCCCACCCCCCACTAACCAGAAAATATTGTGACGAGTTTAAGGCCCCATATCTCATTGAAACATACCGAATAGTGAAAGTTCTGGATAGAGTGGATGTGGAGAGGATATTTCCACCAATGGGAAAGACCACAGCCTCAGAATTAAAGGATGTTCCTTTAGGAAGGAGATGAGGAGGAATTTATTTAGTCAGAGAGTGGTGAATCTGTGGAAGTCTTTGCCACAGACGGCTGTGGAGGCCAGGTCAATGGGTGTTTTTAAGATGGAGATTGACAGATTGTTGATTGGTACGGGTGTCAGCGATCATTGGGAGAAGGCAGGAGAATGGGGTGGAGGGAAATATAGATCAGCCACGATTGAATGGTTTGGTATTGGTATATGGGCGGCACAGTGGAGCTGCTGCCTTACAGCGCCAGAGAACCAGGTTCGATCCTGCCCATGGGTGCTGTCTTTACAAAGTTTGTACGTTCTCCCCGTTCTCCAATTTCCTCCCGCACTCCGAAGACGTTACATGTTAATGGTTAATTGGCTTTGATTAAAATAGCAAATTATCCCGAGTGTGCAAGAATGTGTTAGTGTGTGGGGATCACTGGCTGGCGCGGACTCGTTGGGTTGAAGGTCCTGTTTCCAATATGTATCTCTAAAACTAAGAACTAAAACCATTTTGTAACAAGCCAGATTTGATCAGGGTGATTATGGTAAAAAGAACCGTTCGGAGGTAGTGACCATAAAATGATGAAATGCTAAGGATTTATATCACGCAGGTCATATCCCCTGACACTGCTATCTTTAATAGCTCTATCTAACTCTCTCTTGAAAGCAGTCAGAATATAGGCCTTCACTGCCTTCTGGGGCAGAGAATTCCACAGATTCACAACTCTCTGGGTGAAAAAAGTCCTTAGCTTCGTTCAAAATGGCTTACCCCTTATTCTTAAACTGTGGCCCCTGGTTCTGGACACCCACAACATCGGGAACATGTTTCCTGCCTCTTGCGTGTCCAAATCCATAATATGTTTCATGAAGATCCCCACTCGTCCTTCTATATTTCAGCGTATACAAGCCCAGCCGCTCCATTCTATCGACATGTGACAGTCCAGCCATCCCGGATTAACCTCGTGAACCTACGCTGCACTCACTCAAAAGCAAGAATGTCCTTCCTCAAATTTGGAGACCAAAACTGCAGACAACACTCCAGGTGTGGTTCCACCAGGGCCCTGTACAACTGCAGAAGGTTCTCTTTGCTCTTATGCTCAACTCCTCTTGTTATGAAGGCCAACATGCCACTAGTTTTCTTCACTGCCTGCTGTACCTGCATGTTTACTTTCAGTGTGATGAACATGGACCCCCAGATCTCTTTGTACTTCCACGTTTCCCAATTCATGTTGACTCTGACGGATCCTGTTACTGCTATCCAAATGTGCCGCTATTTCATCTTCTACAATTGATTCCAGCATCTTCCCCACCACCGATGTCAGGCTAACTGGTCTATAATTCCCTGTTTTCTCTCTCCCGCCTTTCTTAAAACGTTGGATAACATTAGCTACCCTCCAATCCACAGGAATTGATCCTGAATTATTGGAACATTGGAAAATGATCACCAATGCGTCCACGATTTCAGAATCCACTTTCTTAAGTACCCTAGGATGCAGACCGTCAGGTAGCTTGGAAAAAGAGCAGTTGAATCGGTTCTTCGTCTGTAAAGGTGGATCAGTTACCTTGATAAAGTGGCGTGAAAAAAAAAATAACGCAGTTTCATGTCCTTCAATTCCACGGGAGAAAGCAATTTATTTTGTGAGCAATTAATTGGAAATTAAACCTAATCCGTAAAACAGCATCAAGGAAATAAAGGAGATTTTCAAAAGAAAATGTGATCTTTAATCCAGGCACAAATAAACAATCCGTTAACAACATGAGTTTTCGTCAAATGTGTTCGGGCGGATACTAATCTGGTGGAGTCTTGAGATCGTCATAAAAATGAAACCGCGTACTCCAGTTATTACACAATTGCGAAGATAGCCTTGGTCAATGGTCGTAAAGCGGTGCCCCCAAAACATAGTCAGTTATCGGTCTAACGATTATTTCATTGTCGCCTAATAACATGGTGCAGGTACCCGATTTAATCCAAGCGTTTATATTATTTTCTGCTACAACCGCATATATCATGTCACCAGCTATCTGGCTCCGTGAGTTTATGACATGATTCAGATTCAGATTCAGATTCAGATTCAATTTAATTGTCATTGTCAGTGTACAGTACAGAGACAACGAAATGCATTGGATGAACACAAGACTGCTCCGAGTGAGGACAATTGTGGGTACTTTGCACTGTTTATTTGCCCATTCATCCAATTTACATTCAGGCGTTTCTCTGTATTATTTACATAGCAGCCATTTTAATGTAAGCACATACTTCACGCCATTTTTCAGCTCCTCTCTGAACTTCCTCTGCGTCAGTCCATAGATGCAGGTGTTAGTGCAGCTACTAAGAAACATTAGCATAGCGCCACATTGCTGTATGATATATGATGGAGTATTCAAATATTTGTCTGTGTAGGTATAATTCTCCGCTTGCCAGATCATGGAATGAATTACATAGATCATCCATAGTAATATGAAATTGGTTGATAGAGCGAATAACAAAATCATTGATTTCCTCCGGTTCTCTAGTTCTGAATCTTTTTGATTGTTGCTGTTGCTCCGTAGACCCCTGCGGACTTTATTTGCCGCAATTATATGCCTAATTGTTAAACCATTACATAAAATAAGTAGCAAAATTGGTAATAATGGTGTAGTGATACTTTCAAAGTACTCGTATGCTTTCCAGAATGATGAAGTATAGTACTCAGGTATTGGAACGCAACGCCAAGGCACATTGTCGATTATTGCATAGGGTTCCACAACAAAGTATAATGGAAGGCTCCTAGCACAGCTCACTAACCCTACTGTTATCATAACTATTGTCGCTGTTCTCTGGGTACAATATTTTTCCCGCAGATTCTGACAGCAAATCGCAATATAGCGATCGAAAGTGAAAGCAACAGTGAGCCAAACAGAACAGTCCATGCTTACAACTTTGAAGAAAAGTGTCAGAGCACATACTGGAGTTATGAGCAGGAATCGGGCGTAGAAATAGATATTGTTAATCTGCTCAACGATAATAGCGATGTTAACCACCATGAAATCCGCCGCTGCCATTCCGACCAAGTAGCGTGTGATACATTTGGAAAGATCACATTTTCCACGGGATAGGATCACGATCGCCGTTAAATTAACTGCAAGGAGATAGGAAAGCACACGGGTTAACTGGAAACAATAAAATATAATGAACTGCATGTGACCCGGCTGTGATGTAGTCTTGACCGTTCTACACACAGTCCACTGCCCGAGGTCTCAGCCGACGGCACCTACTTGCCGGCACTTAACCGGTCTCCACGGCGAATTGCTGATCTGGATCTCATTCCGACTTGTGGAATTGGGAGTAAAACACATAGACCATGGCATATTACAGCACATTTGGATCCTCGGTATCTGCATGAAGTCGGGTTGAGGTGCAGAGTACTAACCTAGCCGGACATCGACAGCTCGGAGATTAGTCTTGGATCAAGGAGAAATGTTTTCGTTGGAGTTAATATTTTCAATGGAGTGAATATTCTCGCGAATAAACTCGCTAGAGATAAGAAGAATGAGGGAGGACCTCATTCAATGGTACAGAAGTATGAAAGGCTGGGATTGAGTGGATGTGGAGAGGATGTTTCCACAGGTAGGAGAGTTTAGGACTGGATCTCATAGCATCTGAATTATATTACGTTCTTTTAGGAAGGAGATGAGGAGGAATTTCTCTCGTCAAAGGGTGGTGAATCTGTGGAATATTTGCCACATAATGCTGTGGAGACCAAATCTGTAGATATATTAAAGACAGATGTAGATAAATTCTAGATTAGTTCCAGTGTAGGAGGTTATGGGGAGAAGGCTGGAGAATGAGAGAGGGAGAGATAGACCAGCCTGGATGGAATTGCGTTGACTTGATGGGCCGAATATCCCAATTCTGCTGATAACACATAATCATATAATCTTATGATTTGCCTCTGTTAACGCTCCGATAACCTGAGTTCCACATAAAAATGGGAAGACGTTTCAAAAACTGAAAATACAGTGTTTAACAATTATCGTGTAAAATGTCATGCATCTATAAAATGCAAAGATAGGCATAAAATGGTACACCTAAATAAAAAGGCAATTTCCTCTGAGATGAGAATTCCGAGACAGAATTAGATATTTGCATCTTGATCAATTTCATCAAATTAAATTTTACAGTCGATAAGGGGTTCGCGCAACCCACAGATTAAAATGCAAGAAATGTCAGAGGTGTCAATTGTCCGAACGATGATGCCACTCAAATAGTCACCAGAATCAGTAGCTTACCCGGAATGCCGACCGCTGCAAGTACAGGATAATAAATGCTCGCTGCGTAGTAAATTGCCGGATAACCCATCTTCTGTGAGAATCAACGATCAGTTGCTCAAAACGGTGCGAATTATTCAGTGTACTGGCGAATCGTTTAGCATGCAATTTATATGTGAGAGAGAAGATCCGCTGGTTCAATTAGTGCGAGTGCTTCTTCGCTCACATCAGCCACAACCCACTGAACAAACAATTGCTCGAAGCTATTTTTACTAATTGTGTCATTGTGAAATGCAGTTCACATTTCGAGTGAAATTACAAATACTCGTTTCCACAAAGTTGTCTCAACAAAGTGTATGTTTTATCTTTTAACTGGAGGTTTGAGTTACTAGATCAAAATCATCCCAGGCATTATTATACGTATGGCATAGGCAATCACTTCCAAACACGTATCATAACATTAGCCGAAGGACGTCAACAATGGAACCTGGGGTTTACTGATGGGTGAAACGGGGAGTCTCTTCTTAACGGGCGGCGGTCTTCCCTTTTAGGTGCTTTAATATCTCAACGTTATTGAGGGGAACAATGCAATTTCTCTATTCAGTGATGTCTTGAAGCATCAATTAATCCAAATCGATTTCTGAATGACTTTCAAACAAAAAAACGGTGCAATTTTTGTCTCAATGCCAGCAGCCGATTAAATCGCAGAATTGAAAGACCTATCCTTCAACCCAATCCATGTTCCATTGCTGATATTTGGTTCAATATTTAGCTGTTCTCCATAACATAATCTTTAGGTTTAGTTTGACTATTGTCACGTATACCGAGATACGGTGAACATTATTGATATGTTTGCTAGCAAACACAGATCGATGTACTATATGTGATTACAATCACGTGTTATAATTGTTTTTTAATTAAAAATAATAATAATAATAATAATAAAAATAATAGTAATAATAATGATAACAATACACTTCATTGTCATTGGAAATACATACAACGAAATTTCAGGCGCACTGCCCGAGCGGAGCTCAAACGTATCAGATAAATAGGAACGACAATGAAAAAAGCAAAAACGGAAAGAAAAATGTCGTCGTCAGAATGCGCAATATTTCACAACATTTTGTTATAGCTGTAGAAAAATATTAGCTATGGGGTGTGTGTATGCAGTGCACATTTCAGAGTAGTGATGGTCTTGGTTGTAGAAACTGTTTGTTACGCATGTGGTGTGTGATTTGTTGGACCTGTAATGGTTTCCTGAGGGCAGAAGGGAACACAAGTGATGTGTGGGATCAGATGCGACCTTTAGGATGCGTGATGCCTTTCGGAGGCAACGAGAGCTATAGATCTATGAGACTAGCAGCTTTTGTGGCAAGTTGAATTTCCTTAGTGACCTTAGAAAATAAAGCCGTTGTTGTGCCTTCTTTACCAGGGAGTGCGTGTTAGTTGGCCACCTGAGATCTGCTGAGATGTGGGTTCCCAGGAACTGGAAACTGCAGACTCTGTAAACTCTTTCTCCGTTTATGTGCAGTGGGGGATGGTCACCCTGCATCTTCCTGCGCAGATGGTTAAGGGGGGACTTGATAGGGGTCTGTTGCTATGAATGCTAACATACCATTCGCTTTCTTCACTGTCTGCTGCACCTGCATGCCTACTTTCAATGACTGGTGTACCATGCCACCCAGGTCTCGTTGCATCTCCGCATTTCCTAATCGGCCACCATTCAGGTAATAGTCTACTTTCCTGTTTTTGCCACCAAAGTGGATAACCTCACATTTATTCACATTATACTGCATCTGCCATGCATTTGCCCACTCACCCAGCCTATCCAAGTCACCTTGCAGCCTCCTAGCATCCTCCTCAGCTTCGTGTCATCCGCAAACTTGGAGATGATGCATTCAATTCCCTCGACCAAATCATTAATATATATTGTAAATAGCTGGGATCCCAGCACTGAGCCTTGCGGTACCCCACTAGTCACTGCCTGGCATTCTGAAAAGGACCCGTTTACTCCTACTCTTTGCTTCCTGCCTGCCAGCCAGTTCCTATCTACATCAATACTGAACCCCCAATACCGTGTGCTTTAAGTTTGTATACTAATCTCTTATGTGGGACCTTGTCGAAAGCCTTATGAAAGTCCAGATATAACACATCCTCTGGTTCTCCCTTATCCACTCTACTAGTTACATCCTCGAACAATTCTATAAGTTTCATCAGACATGATTTACCTTTCATAGACCCATGCTGATTTTGTCCAATGATTTCACCACTTTCCAAATGTGCTGCTATCCCATCTTTAATAACTGACTTTAACAGTTTCCCCACTACCGATGTTAGACTAACTGGTCTGTAATTTCCCGTTTACTCTCTTCCTCCCTTTTTAAAAAGTGGGGTTACATTAGCTACCCTCCAATCCTCAGCAGCTACTCCAGAATCTAAAGAGTTTTGAATAGTATCACTAATGCATCCACTATTTCTGGGGCTACTTCCTTAAGTACTCTGGGAATGCAGCCTATCTAACCCTGGGGATTTATCGGCCTTTAGTCCATTCAATTTACCTAACACCACTTCCAGGCTAACCTGGATTTCATTCAGCTCCTCCATCTCATTTGACCCCCGGTCCCCTGCTATTTCTGGCAGATTATTTATGACTTCCTTAGTGAAGACAAAACCAAAGTAGTTATTCAATTGGTCTGCCATGTCCTTGTCCCCCATGATCAATTCACCTGTTCCTCACTGCAAGGGACCTGCATTTGTTTTAACTAATCTTTTTCTCTTCACATATATATACAAACTTTTGCAGTCAGTTTTTATGTTCCCTGCCAGTTTTCTTTCATAATCTATTTTCCCTTTCATAATTAAGCCCTTTGTCCTCCTCTGCTGGACTCTGAATTTCTCCCAGTCCTCTGGTAGGCTGCCTTTTCTGGCTAATTTGTATGCTTCATCTTTTGTTTTGATACTATCCCTGATTTCCCTTGTTATCCACGGATACACTACCTTCTCTGATTTATTCTTTTGCCAAACTGGAATGAACAATTTTTGTAGTTCATCCATGCAGTCTTTAAATGCCTTCCATCCACCGTCAACCCTTTAAGAATCAATTGCCAGTCTATCTTGGCCAATTCATGTCTCATACCCTCAAAGTTACCTTTCTTTAAGTTCAGAACCCTTGTTTCTGAATTTATTATATCATTATCCATCCTAATGAAGACCTCAACCATATTATGGTCACTCTTGCCCAAGGGGCCACGCACAACAAGATTGCTAACTAACCCTTCCTCGTTACTCAATACCCAGTCTAGAATAGCCTGCTCGCTCGTTGGTTCCTGTACATGTTAATTTAGAAAACTATCCCGCATACATTCCAAGAAATCCTCTTCCTCAGCACCCCTGCCAATTTGAATCACCCAATCTATATGTAGATTGAAGTCACCCATTATAACAGTTTTACCTTTGTTGCACGCATTTCTAATTTTCTGTTTGATTCCATCCCTAACTCCACTACTACTGTTAGTTGGCCTGTACACAACTCTCACTAGCGTTTTCTGCCCCTTAGTGTTTCGCAGCTCTACCCATATCGATTCCACATCCTCCAAGCTAATGTCCTTGCTTTCCATTGCGTTAAATGTGCTCTCTAACCAGCAACGCTACCCCACCTCCTCCTTTTCTTTTCTGTCTATATCTCCTGAATATTGAATATCCCTGGATGTTCAGCTCCTAGCCTTGGTCATTTTGGAGCCATGTCTCCGTGATCCCAACTATATCATAGTCATTATTAGCTATCTGCACATTCAACTCATCCACCTTATTACGAATGCTCCTTGCATTGAGCCACAAAGCCTTCTAGCATGTTTTTACAACACTCTTACCCCTTACACAATTCTGTTGAAAAGTGGCCCTTTTTGATTTTTGCCCTGGATGTGTCTGCCTGCCACTTTTACTTTTCACCTTGCTACCTATTGCTTCTACCCTCATTTTACACCCCTCTTTCTCTCCGCTCACACATTTAAGAACCCCTTTCCCTTTAACTCCATTCTCGACTATCCCATTTGACACCCGTAACATTAGGCGTAACATTAGGGAGAACATCTTTACGCAGAGAGTGGTAGCTGTGTGGAATGAGCTTCCAGTGGAAGTGGTGGGGGAAGGTTCGAATTTATAATTGAAAATAAATTGGATATGTATATGGACGGGAAATGAATGGAGGGTTATGGTCTGAGTGCAGGTAGATGGGACTAGGGGAAAAATAAATCTTCGGCACGGACTTGAAGGGCCGAAATGGCCTGTTTCAGTGCTGTAATTGTTATATGGTTATATGATTCCTGAAGTCAATGATAAGCTAATTTGTTTTCTTGGTATTGAGTGCTACGTTTTTCTCTGGGGGAGATGCTTTGGTCGATTTTTAAAGAAGGAAGAAGCGCATTTTGAAAGCCGTAACCTGTTCGGTCAAAGTCAACATGGATTTGTAAAGGGGAAATCATGCTTGACTAATCTTCTGAATTTTTTTCGCGGATGTAACAAGTAGAACGGATAAGGGTGTATCTGGATTTTCAAAAAGCCTTTGACAAGGTCCCACACAATCTATTAATGTGCACAATTGGAGCACATGTCATTGGGGGTGGGGTGCGGGGAGGTACGGTATCGACATGGATAGAGGACAGTTTGGAAGACATTGAAACAAAGTGTAGGAATTAACAGGTCCTTTCAGAATAGCAGGCAATGACTAGTCTGGTGACGCACGGCGCGATGCTGGGACCCCAGTTACGCAAAATATATATTAATTATTTAGACGAGGGATTTAAATGTAACATCTCCGAGTTTGCGGATGACACAAAGCTGGGGGTGATGCTGCGAGGAATATGCTAAGACGCTGCAGGGTACCTTGGAGAGGTTGGGTGAGTGGGCAGATGCATGGTATTTGCAGTATAATGTGGATACATGCGAGGTTATCCATTTTTCAGGCGAGAACAGTAAGGCAGGTAATTATCTGAATGGTGTCAGATGAGGAAAATAGGATAACCTCACATGGAACGAGACCTGAGTGCGCTTGTACAGCAGTCACTGAAAATAAGCATGCAGGTATAGCGGGCTGTGAAGAAAGCTAATGGCATGCTGGCCTTCATTGCGAGTGTGTTTGTGTTTAGGAGCAAGGAGGTCCTACTGCAGTTGTACAGGGCGCTGTTGAGATCGCACCTGAAGTATTGTATGCAACTCGGATCTAATTTGAGCAGGGACATTCTTCCTATGGAGGGTGTGCAGCAGAGGTTCACCAGGTTATTTCCTGGAATGGCGGATCTGACCTATAAAGAAAGAATGGGTCGACTGGGCTTATATTCACTGGAATTTGAAGGATATATAATAGAACCAGATACAATTCTTAAAGGATGCACAGGCTAGATGTAGGAAAATGGTCCAGTAGCAGTGGTCGTAGCCGATCACAGTTTAAGGAAAAAACGTTGGTCATTTAGGACTGAGATGAAGCACAACGTTTCCTCCCGGAGAGTTGTGAATCTGGAATTTTCTGCCACAGAAGGCAGTGGAGGCCAATTCCCTGGATGTCTTCAAGAGGGAGTTAGATTTGGCCGTGTACAGCTAAATGAATCAAGGGATAAGGGATTAAAGCAGCAACGGGCTACTGATTTTAGATGATCATCCATGATCATATTGAATGGTGGTGCTGGCTCGAAAGGCCGAAAAGCCTACTCCTGCACCTGCTGTTATTTGTTTCTATGTTTAGGTGTTGCATAAGGACGTTTCTAATGCGCCGCGTATTCGTGAAACTTGGCTTCCCTTGCTGTAACTGACGGAGTTTCATCTCGCCATTCGCAGACTCCCATTCTCACCGCCCTCTTTCCGATGTTCCTGATGCCAAGGTCGACACTTCCATCCTGATTTCCTACACATCTGGCGCACCACCGTTCCTCACTACGCCAGGTGCATTAATACACACCTACTGCTGGGCCTACCGGCTTCCTCCTTTCACAGAGCTCACTTCCCCACTTACTCCCTAACATGTTAATTCCTCTACCCCACGCCCGATTGAGACACTTTCCTTGAATTCGCAGTAGTTTCATCATTTATTCTTATCTATTCCATCATTATGGATCCAAACATCTTTCAGGTGATGCAGGATTCACGACCACCTCCTCAATCTTTATATACTCGAATCTGTGCTCCCAATGTATCCTCAACTTCATCAGCAAAGCCACGCGCAATGCATGCAACCAAATCGGAGAGCACCTGGCTGTCATTAGGCAATAGTAAACTCGAGCTCCCGACTTTATATCGTTTCAATGCTCGTTCTCCACTGCCAGTGGAAAGCCATTTAGAACGGAGACGAGGACACACTTTTTCACTCAGAGAGTTGTGAGTCTGTGCAATTCTCTGCCTCAGAGGGTGGCGGAGGCCGGTTCTCTGGATACTTTCAAGATAGAGCTTGATATAGCTCTTAAAGATAGCGGAATAGTGGATATAGGGAGAAGGCAAGAATGGGGTACTGATTGGTGATGATGAGCCATGATCACATTGATTGACGATGCTGGCTCGAAGGGCCGAATGGCCTACTCCTGCACCTATTGTCTATTGTCTATTGCCAGGGGAGGCTCCACGCAATGTAAAATAGCACTTAATATTCCGCGTATCCGTACTGGCACTGACATTTTTCCGGATTCTAGGCATCCCCCATCTCTGGTATGAGCACCCTCTCCCTCGAACCCATCATCCCATTTCGCCCCATTACACATAGCCCGGCCTCACGCCCACAATGATACTTTTCATCGATGTCCATCAAACAATTCACTTCTCTCCTACCCACACATAAAGTATTAAAACGTTTTCTTTAACACAAGGGATTTCTATCTGCTTTCACTCACTGTGGTGTGATGTGAAAGTGAATGTCTGGAAAATGGAGAAACCTCAAGTACATCACTGTTCATTCTGATGGAACGAACGCCATATTTCCAGAAAAAAGGTCACGAGGAAAGAGAAATTGATTAGGGATATTCTGAATAACTTTCCACGTGGAAGATCCTGACTCACGATTTTGATTGGGCTTTTCGAAGACGTCGCCAAGTAGACAAATGCGAGGACGTCCGGAGATGTAGTCCATTTGTACATTAGCACGGCCTTTGTTAAGGTTCCCGTGGCAATCAATTATGAAAAGATGGATGGCATTATATCAGAAGGGGTACATTGTAAAGACATTTGACAGGTACATTGATATGAGAAATTTCGGCTATTGTTGGTGGGGCTTGGAGGTGTATACAGACGAAACATTGTAGGTTAAGCCGTTTTGACCATGGAATTGGAATTTAGTAAAACAGTAGAAGACTTATGACGTGTTTCGATGCAGGGCGGACATATAAGAGAAGCATGGAAGGGGATGATAAGAAAACTTCATGAACAAGAAATAAAATGTCTCCGTGGACCGTCTTGTTGTTCCTCGAGTCCTAGAATCATACAGCAGGGAAATAAGAACTGACCAGGCTGCCCATTCAACCTTGCAACGTTCAGCGACAATTGGCCCATACCGCTGTGACAAGTACAATCGCTGAAATCCGAATAAAACACAGGCATACAGGAACAGGCCAGCGTTTGTAAAACCAGAAACCAATTCTTGGATTTGGGTGCGATATTCAGTCATCATGAATTTAGATATTGTGCGGTGATTTCTTCCGATGAGACAGTGGCCTCGTATTTATTTTTGGACCCAGAACCGTTTCGAAGCGGAGAAGAATGTGACGAAAGCTGCCATCTTGTCGGTGCAAGTTGGAGGTCAGATAGCCAAACACCAATGGCAAATGGTAGAGAGTGGGTGTCGGGCAATGTGTCTAAGTGGCCTTCTGTCACTTCTGATTATCGCAACCGTGGATGTCTCATCCACTGATATGGCCTGGATGTTACCCCTGAGACCCTTGTACTTTTAAAATTAACTTACCTCTCTCTCACCCACTCTAGTTCAATGTGCTGACGGTCAAGCTGTTCATTGTCGTTGGGATAACATTTCCTTTGTCAAAAATCTGGAATGTGAGATTTTATGGACGTGGTTTTTTTGAGGAAACAACAGGCCAAAAGAATTAGTACGGATAGAGCAACTTTGTCCGCATGGGCGATTAATGCTGAAGGCCACATTTCTGTGCTCTATGTGGCTCTGTGATTAGCAATGGGAAATAATAAAACCTCTGAAACCTAAAACAAAAAACCGAAGTAGCGGACCAACTTGCCCTCTCGACGTTCATATGTGAAAATAGCGACCATTAGTTTCTGTCTTTGGGAAAATCATGTCCTGCAGGATGTAACTTGCCCCGACGCAAAGTGAGATGATATTCCGAGAGCTATCTTGAGTCTCGTAACGTTGATGGAGGTGACGGGCAGAAAGGTCAGTGTGGAATTGGCACCGTGAGCTAACATGACAGGGAAGCCGTAAATTCCGAGCCGTGACTGCGGGCATGAGATCCGCAAAATAATCAACTATCCTGCGTCTGGTTTCTCCAAAATAGAATAGACAATAAACAATAGACAATACACTATATGTGCAGGAGTAGGCCATTCGGCCCTTCGAGCCAACACCGCCATTCACTGTGATCATCCACATTCAGTACCCCGTCCTGCCTTCTCACCATATCCCCGGACACTGCTATCTTTAATAGCTCTATCTAACTCTCTCTTGAAAGCAGTCAGAATATAGGCCTTCGCTGCCTTCTGAGGCAGAGAATTTCACTAATTCACAACTCTCTGGGTGAAAAAAATCCGTACCTCCGTTCTCACCCCCTTATTCTTAAACTGTGGCCCCTGGTTGTGGACACCCACAACATCGAGAACATGTGTCCTGCCTCTTGCCTGCCCAATCCATTAATAATCTAATATGTTTCATGAAGATCCCCACTCGTCCTTAATTATATATTAATGATATATTAATGATCTGGATGAGGGAATTGAAGGCAATATCTCCAAGTGTGCGGATGACACTAAGCTGGGGGGCAGTGTTAGCTGTGAGGAGGATGCTAGGAGACTGCAAGGTGACTTGGATAGGCTGGGCGAGTGGGCAAATGTTTGGCAGATGCAGTATAATGTGGATAAATGTGAGGTTATGCATTTTGGTGGCAAAAACAGGAAAGCAGACTATTATCTAAATGGTGGCCGACTAGGAAAAGGGGAGATGCAGCGCGACCTGGGTGTCATGGTACACCAGTCATTGAAAGTAGGCATGCAGGTGCAGCAGGCATTGAAGAAAGCGAATGGTATGTTAGCTTTCATAGCAAAAGGATTTGAGTATAGGAGCAGGGAGGTTCTACTGCAGTTGTACGGGGTCTTGGTGAGACCACACCTGGGGTATTGCGTACAGTTTTGGTCTCCAAATCTGAGGAAGGACATTATTGCCATAGAGGGAGTGCAGAGAAGGTTCACCAGACTGATTCCTGGGATGTCAGGATTGTCTTATGAAGAAAGACTGGATAGACTTGGTTTATACTCTAGAATTTAGGAGACTGAGAGGGGATCTTATAGAAACTTACAAAATTCTTAAGGGGTTGGACAGGCTAGATGCAGGAAGATTGCTCCCGATGTTGGGGAAGTCCAGGACAAGGGGTCACAGCTTAAGGATAAGGGGGAAATCCTTTAGGAACGAGATGAGAAGAACTTTTTTCACACAGAGAGTGGTGAATCTCTGGAACTCTCTGCCACATAGGGTAGTCGAGGCCAGTTCATTGGCTATATTTAAGAGGGAGTTAGATGTGACCCTTGTGGCTAAGGGGATCAGAGGGTATGGAGAGAAGGCAGGTACGGGATACTGAGTTGGATGATCAGCCATGATCATATTGAATGGCGGTGCAGGCTCGAAGGGCCGAATGGCCTACTCCTGCACCTAATTTCTATGTTTCTATGTTTCAATGTCCTTCTATATTTCAGCGTCTACAAGCCCAGCCGTTCCACATGTGACAGCCCCGCCGTCCCGGTATTAACCTACGCTGCCCTGTACAACTGCATATGGTTCTCTTTGCTCCTATGCTCAACACCTCTTGTTATGAAGGCCAGCATGCCATTAGCTTTCTTCACAGCCTGCTGTACCTGCATGTTTACTTTCAGTGAGTGTTGAACAAGGACCCCCAGATCTCTTTGTACTTCCACGTTTCTTGCCTCTTGCGTGTCCAAATCCATAATATGTTTCATGAAGATCCCCACTCGTCCTTCTATATTTCAGCGTATACAAGCCCAGCCGCTCCATTCTATCAACATGTGACAGTCCAGCCATCCCGGAATTAACCTCGTGAACCTACGCTGCACTCACTCAAAAGCAAGAATGTCCTTCCTCAAATTTGGAGACCAAAACTGCAGACAACACTCCAGGTGTGGTTCCACCAGGGCCCTGTACAACTGCAGAAGGTTCTCTTTGCTCTTATGCTCAACTCCTCTTGTTATGAAGGCCAACATGCCACTAGTTTTCTTCACTGCCTGCTGTACCTGCATGTTTACTTTCAGTGTGATGAACATGGACCCCCCAGATCTCTTTGTACTTCCACGTTCCCCAATTCATGCTGACTCTGACGGATCCTGTTACTGCTATCCAAATGTGCCGCTATTTCATCTTCTACAATTGATTCCAGCATCTTCCCCACTACCGATGTCAGGCTAACTGGTCTATAATTCCCTGTTTTCTCTCTCCCGCCTTTCTTAAAACGTTGGATAACATTAGCTACCCTCCAATCCACAGGAATTGATCCTGAATTATTGGAACATTGGAAAATGATCACCAATGTGTCCACGATTTCAGAATCCACCTCCTTAATGACCCTGGGATGCAGACCGTCAGGCCCTGGGGATTTATCAGCCTTTAGTCCCATCAGTCTACCCAACACCATGGCCTGACTTATGTGAACAGGACAGATTTTGCACTGAATTCAGTACACTAGCTTGGAAAAAGAGCAGTTGAATCGGTTCTTCGTCTGTAAAGGTGGATCAGTTACCTTGATAAAGTGGCGTGAAAAAAAAAATAACGCAGTTTCATGTCCTTCAATTCCACGGGAGAAAGCAATTTATTTTGTGAGCAATTAATTGGAAATTAAACCTAATCCGTAAAACAGCATCAAGGAAATAAAGGAGATTTTCAAAAGAAAATGTGATCTTTAATCCAGGCACAAATAAACAATCCGTTAACAACATGAGTTTTCGTCAAATGTGTTCGGGCGGATACTAATCTGGTGGAGTCTTGAGATCGTCATAAAAATGAAACCGCGTACTCCAGTTATTACACAATTGCGAAGGTAGCCTTGGTCAATGGTCGTAAAGCGGTGCCCCCCAAAACATAGTCAGTTTGTCGGGGTGCAGGTCTAACGATTATTTCATTGTCGCCTAATAACCTGGTGCAGGTACCCGATTTAATCCAAGCGTTTATATTATTTTCTGCTACAACCGCATATATCATGTCACCAGCTATCTGGCTCCGTGAGTTTATGACATGATGAGGACAATTGTGGGTACTTTGCACTGTTTATTTGCCCATTCATCCAATTTACATTCAGGCGTTTCTCTGTATTATTTACATAGCAGCCATTTTAATGTAAGCACATACTTCACGCCATTTTTCAGCTCCTCTCTGAACTTCCTCTGCGTCAGTCCATAGATGCAGGTGTTAGTGCAGCTACTAAGAAACATTAGCATAGCGCCACATTGCTGTATGATATATGATGGAGTATTCAAATATTTGTCTGTGTAGGTATAATTCTCCGCTTGCCAGATCATGGAATGAATTACATAGATCATCCATAGTAATATGAAATTGGTTGATAGAGCGATTGGGTTACTGGTTGATAGAGCGATTGGCCCTACTGTTATCATAACTATTGTCGCTGTTCTCTGGGTACAATATTTTTCCCGCAGCTTCTGACAGCAAATCGCAATATAGCGATCGAAAGTGAAAGCAACAGTGAGCCAAACAGAACAGTCCATGCTTACAACTTTGAAGAAAAGTGTCAGAACACATACTGGAGTTATGAGCAGGAATCGGGCGTAGAAATAGATATTGTTAATCTGCTCAACGATAATAGCGATGTTAACCACCATGAAATCCGCCGCTGCCATTCCGACTAAGTAGCGTGTGATACATTTGGAAAGATCATATTTTCCACGGGATAGGATCACGATCGCCGTTAAATTAACTGCAAGGAGATAGGAAAGCACACGGGTTAATTGGAAACAATAAAATATAATGAACTGCATGTGACCCGGCTGTGATGTAGTCTTGACCGTTCTACACACAGTCCACTGCCCGAGGTCTCAGCCGACGGCACCTACTTGCCGGCACTTAACCGGTCTCCACGGCAAATTGCTGATCTGGATCTAATTCCGACTTGTGGAATTGGGAGTAAAACACATAGACCATGGAATATCACAGCACATGAAACTGCCCTGCATTCCACGATGTCTGTGCCGAACGCAAAACCAAGTTAAATTAATCCAGTTCCATATGGTCGACATCCACATATTCCACGATTCCATGTTTCCTTTCTTAATACCTCTTAGACGTCGCCGTTGTATCTGCATCCGCCAACTGCCCTGACAATGCAAACCAGGAACCTATATTCAAACAATCATGCTTTGTACATGCACTTTGAACTCCGTACCTCTCTTATATTTGACATTTCCACCATGGGGAATGAAACGACCGTCATCTACACCATGTAAACTTGTTTTACTTCTACAAACATCTATCAAATCATGAGTCGACATGCACCACTCTAGCGAAAACAATGCACGTTGCAGAAATTTTTCATGGCAGGAAATGCGCCCTATATCCGAACAAAAGAGCTCTGGTAAATCTATTCCGCACACAATGGTTCTGCGTCCACAATACAATGCAACGCCGGGAACTGCTTTTATTAAAATGATTCAGTGCCTAGATTACTTGTGTGATGTACGACAGTCACCGGCAAACAAATAAAAAGAGGATGGAGACACTCAGCAACTTAGGGAGCATCTGTGGATATAACATCTTAGTTCCATGACACTTAATCAATTTGGGAACGAAAGAATACATGTGTATGTTAAATTGTAGAACAGGATGGATACAAAATAGCATATCCTATAGGGTGAGACCAGATATGCCAGGGGAATGAGCGATGGAATCGATGGAATTATACTATACTGGTTATTACGTGCAGACACAATGTCGTTTTTTTCATAGGGTCCACGAAATAAGAACAGACATTGGAACGACATACGTAAAGCCTACAATTGTAGTTAGACGCACCCTGTACGATGCGCTACGATAGAACGTTATCGTATCGTACAGGATGAGTCTGACAATCTGTATCTGTACACTTTACAGCCTTTCTTGCGCTCTTATTTCGCAGACGTTATGAAACCATACGCAAAGCACGGAACCAATGGCAGAGTTGGATGCGCTGTAGCCCAAGAGGATAGCTCTGATATAGTCAGGGGGGGGGGGAGCCTGGATTTTGAGATATCGTAATGAGTCATTGTGGCTGCAAGTTGCACGGGCAAAGATAGGGTGCTCATCTTCAAGCTTGCATTAGAAGTCGTTAATTCTGGCAAAGGTTCAAACAACGGCAAAGGTTCAAACTCAACCTGTTCAACTCGTCGTGGCAGGTGATCACATTGAGACCATCAGTGTTCACCTCCTCGACTCTTCTCTTCATCCTCTGGTTTTGGGGCTCACTTGGCTGTCTGTCCATAATTCTCACTTGAACTGGGGTACTGGGGAACTATATTCCTGGGGGAATAATTGTAAACTGACCTGTCTGGTGCATGATTCTTCTCCTGAGCCTATGAAGGATCCGTCGAGGAGCAGTTTGCTGGGATCTTCCAGGACCACCCTCCGGCAGCCTCCCCGTTCAAGGGAAGGGGACTTTCCAGATCTCACCAATGTTCCCTCGTGTTATCTGGACCTGAAGGAGGTGTTCAACAAGGCCAAGGCCACATCTCTTCCGCCGCATAGACCGTACGACTGCTACATCAACCTTCTGCCAGGTACAGCGCCTCCTAAGGGTTATCTCTCCTCCTTGTCTTCACCTGAACGGCTCGCCATGGAAAGGTACATTGACGACGCCCTTGCTACTGGGATCATCAGACCTTCCTCTTCACCTGCAGGAGCTGGATTCTTCTTTGTCGATAAAAAGGATAAAACACTTCGGCCCTGCATTGACTACAGAGGACTCAATGACATTACTGTTAAAAACAAGTACCCTCTTCCTCTTATCTCCTCTGCATTTGAACTGTTAAAAGACGCTAAAGTATTCACTGTTAGATCTTAGAAATGCTTATCATCTGGTGAGGATAAGGGAGGGGAATGAATGGAAAACTTCGTTGGTAAATGGTAGGGAATTGAAGAATACAGTTGAACAGAGGGATCTGGGAATAACCGTGCATAGTTCCTTGAAGGTGGAATCTCATATAGATAGGGTGGTAAAGAAAGCTTTTGGTATGCTAGCCTTTATAAATCAGAGCATTGAGTATAGAAGCTGGGATGTAATGTTAAAATTGTACAAGGCATTGATGAGACCAAATCTGGAGTATGGTGTACAATTTTGGTCGCCCAATGGAATGGAATGGATGTCAACAAAATAGAGAGAGTACAGAGGAGATTTACTAGAATGTTGCCTGGGTTTCAACAACTAAGTTACAGAGATAGGTTGACTAAGTTTAGGTCTTTATTCTCTGGAGCGCAGAAGGTTAAGGGGGGAATTGATAAAGGTCTTTAAAATGATGAGAGGGATAGACAGAGTTGATGTGGACAAGCTTTTCCCTTTGAGAATAGGGAAGATTCAAACAAGAGGACATGACTTCAGAATTAAGGAACAGAAGTTTAGGGGTAACATGAGGGGGGACTTCTTTACTCAGAGAGTGGTAGCGGTGTGGAATGAGCTTCCAGTGGAAGTGGTGGAGGCAGGTTCGTTGGTATCATTTAAAAATAAGTTGGATAGGCATATGGATGAGAAGGGAATGGAGGGTTATGTTATGAGTGCAGGCAGGTGGGACGAAGGGAAAAAAAGTTGTTCGGCACGGACTTGTAGAGCCGAGATGGCCTGTTTCCGTGCTGTAATTGTTATATGGTTATATGGTTAATACCCCGTTCATGATTTCACCCCATAATCCCTTTATTCAATTAGGCCTAAGAGCTCTATCTAACTCTCTCTTAAAACCATTCAGTGAATTGGCCTTCACCACCTTCTGTGGCAGAGAATTTCACACTCACAACTCTCTGGGTGAAAAATATTTTCCTCACCTCAATCCGAAATGGCCTACCACTTATTGTTGAACTGTGACCCCTGGTTCTGGACTCCCTCAGTCCAATCCCTTATGAATTGTATATGTTTCTACAATCCCCTCTCTTCCTCCTAAATTCCAGTGAATTCACTCTGTGTTTCTGTGCCTATTTATCAATTATTCAAGAGAGCAATTCTCCGTTCATGCTGTGTCTGTCTGGTACACATGCAAACTGAAAGAAACACATCAATAATCATGGCCATATTGAAATGACCAACGTATATGACAGACAGTTATATCATTTTGTTGTCTAATTTGCAGCTTTGAAAAAAAATCCACACCTATTGATGTTTAATTCCTTGGATTTCCAGGCTAGAGTTGTGTTTGAGGACAGTGAAGCACCTGTTGGACACTTGCGATGGAGATGAACGATGCACCTCTGTTGTTAGTGACATCACCACCCGATACAGTATCGCCCCTGTTGTGCAGTCAGTGATGTGTCTGCTATGTGGCTACAACTGGGGAGGCCGATGACAGAGCACATGAGAGGTTATAGAACCAGTGACTCCAGTGGTGTGTCAAATGGGTGGGAAACAGGCCTTTCGGCCCGACGTGTCCATACATAATGAAGCGCTTATCTATGGTGATCTCATTCACTTGTATGTGTCCCATTTCCCTCCATTCCGAACCAAGACAAACAGCTGTCCAAATGCTGTTCATTTGCTGCGATGGTATCTGCCCCCACCATCTCTTATGTAAAGATTGCTCCACATTTGGTGTGGAATACCCGCCCATCCTTGGTGCACAGGAGGATGAGTGATGATCTTTTAGTGGCGATTGAAATAATAAGAGATATGGATCGGGTCAACGAATAGAGTAGGGGAATCAAGATCCTGGCGACTGGTTTAAGATGAGGGGGAAGATTGAATAGGAATCTGAGGGTTCATTTTTCACACAAAGGGAGTGAGAAAACAGTTATGGGTCTGGATAAGCAGTGACATGATTGAATTGAATCTAACTGCTATGTTTTACATCTGATATTATGTAAAATAATGAACCCCTTCTTTTTAGTTCAAATGTTTGACTATAAAGTGTTAACTGAAGTACAGTATCCATAATTAATCTAATCTGTAATGAGCACCAACTCCATCTTGCTGCTCTATCCACGCTGGTACACACGACAAGTGAAGTTGCATTCATTTGTTATTTTCATCTTAATCAACAGTGGTTAAAAATACTAATTGCCTCTCTCCGGCATATAATTGAAAGAAAAACACATAATGCGGAAAATTAAAGTGCAGCTTCAGATCCGAGAAAGGGGGAGAAAGGTAACTGTGCCCTTTGTCCAGTGGAGAATATTTCTAAAAGCAGTCCCTGCTCATTGAGATATATGAACAGTTTGATATATATCAACTGCTGAGATATACCAACAGTTTGTGTATACCTTCTATTTCAACAGGCATCTGCAGTTCTTTTCTACCCCACCACAACTCTCTATTAGCCAGTGCCAGATCCAATGCTAAAACTCCATGTAAACATTATCACTGACCTGTCCATATTTTTCAACTTTGTCAATTGATTGTTGAAGTGAACGTTCCTTACGACACTTAAGAAATTGAATCTACCCACTGCGGCATTCCCAGTCAATGTGATTACACGTTAAATCACTTACCAGGACAAATCCATTATTCAGATAGCTATCTGAGAACTCTCTTCATATTTGGCCCTCTAAATCTGGTGGACTGTCGAGTTATTTGTAACAGAAACCCATCAAACTGGTCATCAGACTCCAACCATACAGTCTCGTTTGACGTTTCCCCCAACGAAGGCGTTTAGGATAAAGGGAGATTATTGATTTTAGTGCGAAGTTTTTATTTTAGGACAGAAAATGAAGTTTTGGACTAAATGCAAACCTATGTAATATTGCTACAGGATCATACAGGTAAATGGATTACAATTTAAAGGAAAGTCTAAAAATGATCAGAAATTATAGGAGCAGGGAGGTTCTACTGCAGTTGTACAGGGTCTTGGTGAGACCACACCTGGAGTATTGCGTACAGTTTTGGTCTCCAAATCTGAGGAAGGACATTATTGCCATAGAGGGAGTGCAGAGACGGTTCACCAGACTGATTCCTGGGATGTCAGGACTGTCTTATGAAGAAAAAGACTGGATAGACTTGGTTTATACTCTCTAGAATTTAGGAGATTGAGAGGGGATCTTATAGAAACTTACAAAATTCTTAAGGGGTTGGACAGGCTAGATGCAGGAAGATTGTTCCCGATGTTAGGGAAGTCCAGGACAAGGGGTCATAGCTTAAGGATAAGGGGGAAATCCTTTAAAACTGAGATGAGAAGAACTTTTTCACACAGAGAGTGGTGAATCTCTGGAACTCTCGGCCACAGAGGGTAGTTGAGGCCAGTTCATTGGCTATATTTAAGAGGGAGTTAGATGTGGCCCTTGTGGCTAAGGGGATCAGGGGGTATGGAGAGAAGGCAGGTACGGGATACTGAGTTGGATGATCAGCCATGATCATATTGAATGGCGGTGCAGGCTCGAAGGGCCGAATGGCCTACTCCTGCACCTAATTTCTATGTTCCTATGTTTCTGTTATGGCGCGACATTACGTCGTTTAAATGGGCCAAATGGATAATTCCCGTATAAAAACGTGCGCGGCATCGCATAATGTTCCGAGATTATTATGGAATTATTTAAATAATGAAGCCAGATGGACACAGATTCCTGTCATTTTATTACATTTTATGTTCTGACAGATGGGGCACCGCCAACCTATCCCCGCAGAAGACGACTCGTCACACATTACATCTGCGAAATTAAGTCGACTTGATCATGCAAATCCGTTTGATACCCACAGAGCGAATTCCTATTTTCAAAACTTATCACACATGAATTCAAATTGCTTATAATATCATTTGAAGGGTTAAATATATTGCATTACTGCACAATGTGTAAAAATAGTTGATCCTAATTGTTTGTTCAGTGACTGTTGCTGATGTGACTGAGGAAGACGCTAATTGCCGCAATGGTCATCCGTAATGTTATATAAAATGTACCCGCAACAGAAAATGTAGCGAGTTGTAACGTTTTGTACAACTGATCGCTACTTCAGCCAGACAATGGAATATCCAGTAATTTACACCATGGTGAGAATTTATTACCCAGTTCTTGCAGCAGCAGGTGTTCCTGGTAAGGTGCTGGATCTTGGTGCTATTTGTGTTCCCCCGTCTTTATATTGCGCTTTCTGCACCGTAGAATATTCCTACCCCGCTATCTATGTTTTCAGGTCATTGCATGAATTCTGTCGGTGGAAACTGCAAAGGGAAACATTTTTTTGTAAGGATTTTAATTTATGTTACTTGCATGTTTTAAATGTTGATGAACGTTTGAATGAGGTTTTCAATTATTTCAGACATTTATATGTATTACGGAATTGCCACACAATGCAATATGGATGTGTGCTTTTATAAATGGAAGATGCTCTATTCCAGAAATATTTACATCAAGTGACAAATAGAACAGATCGTTTGATTTCCCTCTAATATTATCTCCTGGGAAGGTTGACAGGCCATCACAATTCGAAATCCAAGTCACTGCTGAGTGAACTCTGGGCCCTGTTATCTATCTCTGACGTCAATCAGTCCCGGCGCCATCAAGGCGTGGAAATGTACTGAAATGGTAATACTGTGCTCTTCTTCAGAAGGGAAAATGTTTAAAGATTGAAGGACGAACGCGCTTTATCACTGGTAGCGAATTTACTGGTGCAGATTCTGAGGCACAGATGGAAAATCAGTACTAATCACGGAGAGGTCAACGTGATTTAAAAATCATAACTATATAGTTATGCGGTACAGAAACAGGATATTCGGCCAAAATCGCCCATGCTGACCATAATGCCCCATTTACACTAGTTGCACCTGTCAGCGCATCGCCCATATACCTCTACACCTTTCCTATACGTATTTTTACGGAAGATAAATCATATCTCGAACACTCAATTGCATGTTTGAGGTGATAGCCAAGGAGATGGATGAAGGTTGGGTGTAATTGTTACCTATATGCATAGTGGTTAGATTTTTCAAATGTTCCCGCATGGCAGGTTGATCCAGAATGCTAAAACACAAGGGATGTGCCGCTTTATTATAAACTGGACGCAAAATTGACTTGGTGGGTAGAAGGCACGGTACCGGTTTCGGATTAGGATTGTTGTTGTCTCATGTAACGATGTACAGTGAAAACCATTGTTGCTCTTGATATCCAAACTTATCAGATAATACTGTTACATGTCAGATACTACTTTTAGAACATCTATAAACAAACCACTGATTGCCATACTATCTAGACTACACTTCTTCCCAAACTGATTCATGTAACGACTCAATCACCTAGTCCCAATTCCTCCGTCTATGCCGCATCTGCGCCCATTACAGGTCAACGGAGATGTCCTCACTCTTTAGGAAACTGGTTTTCCCCTCTTCCTTTATAGAAGAGGCCCTATCTAGGGCTCCTCTATATCCCGCAGCCCCGTTCTTGCTCCCATCCCCCCATACGTAAAAAGGGCGGAGCCCCGCTTGTCCTCACCCTCCACACCATCAGCCGTCACACACAGCATATAATCCTCCAACACCTTCGCCACCTCCCACGGGATCCCACTACTGGGCACATCTTGCCATCTCCACCCCTTTTCTGCTTTCCACAGAGACCGTTCCCTCCGCAACTCCAAGGTCAACTCGTCCCATCCCACCCATAAAACACCACCTCCCCAGGTACTTTCCCCTGCAACCGCGGGAGATGGAACACCTGTCCCTTTACCTTCCTACCCGACTCCATCAAAGACCTCGACAGTCTTTTTAGGTGAGGCAGAGGTCCACTTGCACGTCCTCCAGCCTCCTCTATTGTAATTGCTGCTTCAGATGTCAACTCCTGTACAGCGGCGAGAACAAACGCAGGCTCGGTGATCGTTACGCTGAACAACTCCGCTCAGCCCGCCTTAACCTGCATGATCTCCCGTTTGATCAGCACTTGAACTCAACGTCCCATTCCCAATCTGACCTTTGCTCCATTGTCAGTGTGAGGCCCAGTGCAAATTGCAGGAATAGAACCGCATAGTTCGCTTGGGTCGTAAACACCCCAGCGATATGAACATTGACTTCTCGAACATCAAATAGCCCTTGCATTCCCTCTCTCTGCATCCCCTCCCCTCCCCAGTTCCCCCACCAGTCTTACTGTCTCCGACTACATTCCATCTCTGTTCCGCCCACTCCACAGACATCAGTCTCAAGAGGGTGTCGACCCGAAACGTGACCCATTCCTTCTCTCCAGAGATGCTGCCTATCCCGCTGAGTTACTCCAGCATTTTGTGTTTACCTTCATGTCCGATAATACCCGACATACATATAATCCTGTCAAATTCAAGTACAATAGCCAGGGCACAGGAACACATGTCGTTTCCATAGTTCTCAGCATTGTTGCGCATCAGTTCCACAGCCGAACCCTAATGTCCACAATTGGTTGTAGGTGAATAGGACAGTATCCTAACTTATGGAAGGGTCAGTCAGACATCGGATAACCGGTGAAGAAGCTGTTCCTGAGCCTGGCACTGCCCGATTGAAAGCCTCTGTACAATTTGTCCGATGGGAGAAGGGAGCAGTTAGTGTAAACGGCGTGAAATAGATATTTGATTAGATCGGTTACTGTTCCGCTGAGGTGTGAGGACAGAAGTTCTGGTCGGTGTGAAGGACTTGTCTACATTTACAGCTCCCTGCAATGTCTTGCAGCTCCCTGTCTTGGGAACAGCTGCTTCCAAAGTATGTTCTGATGAAACCCGACAGTATGCTTTCTCTGGTGAATCTGATGAATCTGTAGTAGTTTGCAAGAGTCACCAAAGAATGCCGATTTTTTTCATTATCCTAAGGAAATAGTGACGATGCAATATGCCTTCTGTACTGCCGTATCAATGTGGTTGGTGCTTAACAGATCATCAACACCAAAATGTTTGGTTCTTGATTAAATAACGGTAACAGATAATATGGGGTGAAGGCAGGAGAAGGGGTTGAAAGGGAAAGATAGATCAACCATTATTGAATGGTGGAGTAGACTAAGTGGATCGAATGGAATAATTATACTCCTATGACTTTTGAACATATTCGACGGATAGAGTACAATGCAGGGGCATTGGGAGCATTGATATACATGGGTGCCAACAAGCCTCGACACAGAAATTTGTAGGTGGCCAGAATAAACATCTGCTGTGTTGGTCTTCATTGGTACTCTGGCTGCCCAGGTAATGTGACAAATTGTGAAAGTAATTCTATATTTTTCATTCCTTTCAGTTAATTTAACGGCAATTGTGATCATGTGCCGCGCCAAATGTGGTCTCGCAAAATGCATTACCCGCTATTTCGTGGCCATGGCGGCAGCAGATCTGATGGTGGTTGTCTTTGCTGTTATTTTGGAGAAGATCAATTATATCTATTTATTTGCAAATTTCTTGCTCGTACCACCCGTATGTTCTGTGACACTTGTTCTGGGGATGGTTGCCATGGATTGTTCTGTATGGTACACGGTTGCATTCACGTTTGATCGCTTCATCGCCATCTGCTGTCAAAACCTGCGTAATCGATATTGCACCGAAAGAACATCATGCGTGGTGATAGGGACAGTGGGCCTAGTGAGCTGTGCTCAGTCATTTCCATTTTACTTTGCAGTGGATCCACGCCGCTGCGTTCCAAAAGCTGAATACTTTACCTCCTCCGTGTGGCGAGCCTATGAGTCATTTGATAGTATTATGACGCCGCTTGTGCCAATATTTTTAATTCTTCTGTTCAATGCTTTAACCGTCAGGTACATTATTGCAGCGAATAGAATCCGCCGGGGACTCCGGAACAGCAGTGAGATTGAGAAGGATCCAGAGGTGGAGAATCGCAGAAAGTCAATGATTTTGTTGTTCGCTATTACAGCTAATTTCATAGTATTGTGGATGCCCTATGTCGTACATTCTCTGAACTGGCAAGTGCAAAACTATACCTATGCGGACAAATATTTCAGCACGCCGATATATATTCTGCAACAATTCGGGTCTATTTTCCTGTTACTCAGTTCCTGTAGCAACACATGTATCTATGCATTGACACTGAGGAAATTCAGGGAGGAGCTGAAGAATGGCGTGAGTTATCTCGTTACATTAAATGGTTTGCTGTGTAAACAATGTAAATCTGCTTAACCGTCTCATGAGCTACGAGATACATGTTCAAGAGAGGGTTTCTCTTGCCTATCGGGAGATTGCTTTTCTCATATCTCACCATATGTTTTAGTATATCTTTTTGTTTTCTTAGTTATCTTGATGTGTGTTTTTTATGATTTTTTAAATGTCTTTATGTGGAGGAAGAGGGCACGGTGCGGGGGATACCGTCCTTCAGCCGCTTCCTGGTGAGGACGCGACTATTATTCGAGTCGCGTCCTCGCCCCCCCCCCACACAGCGGCCTACCTACCTGGATTGGCGCAGACTTTCCTGCCGGGATCGACCTGAGCTCCAGCAGTGGGACAGCGCTGGAACATCGCGGGCAAAGATCTTTGATCGCGGGGCTGGCGATGCCTTACCGGGGGTCGCCGTCTGGAGCCCGGAGTGCTGGACCTGCTGCACCAACATCATGGAGCTGCGGTTTGCGGAGCTCCCAACGCGGGCGGCGCTGATGGACAGCGCGGGGTCCTGTGACTCTGCCCGGCTCGGCCTGTGGACTCAGGAGCTGCAGACTCCGGCAGCGGGAGGCGGCTGATCAGGAGGTCCGGGCCGCTGAGGAGGAGGATGCTCACCGTCGGGGATCGGCGTCGGCGTTCCACCAGCCCGGCGTGAGGGCCTGAACATCGGGCCACCCGGGGCGGCGACTGCGGGTGCTCGGAAGGCCCCGACCACGGATGAACATCTGAGAAGATCGGAGGGGAGGCTGGCTGGACAATGGTGCCTTCCTCACCTTGGTGCCACTGTGTTATGTTGTGTCGTGGACTTTCTGTGTTTGTGCTTTTTTTTTAAATTTCTATTTTTTTAAAAAATATGTTAATATTAAAATATAATATTTATTATTTATTTATTTTTATGATACTGACTGTAAAGGAAAATTCATTTCGTTGTCTCTAATTGAGACAATGACAATAAATTTGAATACAATACAATACAATACAATATACAATAGTATATATTATATCGAACATGATTTCTCAGATTCGGCACCAGCGTTGTAATTATTACAACTACACACCATGATTGCTGTCCACTATAACATCAGATTAATGTCTCCTGTGGAAGGCAAAGAAAGTTTACACAGAATGTCATCTGTACTTTGGCGAAATGGTTGAATTATGCCTTTTCAGTAACGAAATTCAACTAAAGATTTTAGAAACCAAGATAAGAGGAAAGCAAATACCTTTCTCCCATAACCTCTTAAGTATAATTGGAAATCACGGATATCTTCTTTACGGAAAGGACAAAAAATGCTCGAGTAACATATCAGGTCAGGCAGCATCTCTGGAGAGAAGTAATAGATGATGTTTCGGGTCTAGATCCTTCTTTAAACAAAGTCAAGGGAGAGGGAAACTAGAACTATCATACCATACTTCTAGTTTCCCTCTTCCCTGAACCTGAGTCTGAAGAAGGATCTCGACCCGAAACGTAACATTGTTTTTTTCCACAGATGCTGCCTGACCTGCAAAAGCTATTTATCTTAACTACTAAACCAGGTTCGCTTCTTAATAAACAGACACCACACAAACTGTTTGGTAGACCAGTTCAAAACTTTACTTAACATCGGCCGATGGAAGGGAGGGAGAACTCCAGTCAAGTGACCAACACAGACACTTGACTGTGCTCAGCCACCTTCCCTTAACAACAGAATTACATTGCCTTAAATAGGTTTTTTTTCCCCTTAGCACATTCCACAGACATTAGTCATGGTCAGAGGTACAGGAAAAGGTTTCCACAGAATGCATCACATCAAACCTTTTGTTTACATGGTACAAGATATACTGAAAACATTGGCCATTTGCTTTATCTCCAAATAGACCACCCTAGCTCTTTTCGCTGCTTCCTCTGTCATTTGGTCCCTCATAAACATAGGTCATTTGTTTACAAAGATGTGACTGGCTATTTCTCTCTTCCTTTATTGCCTCCTCCCCATAAACATTGGTCATTTGGTTTATGGCATCTTACTTCAAAGATATCTCTAGCTCCTTCTCTCTGCCTGTCACTTGGGAGACAATGTTATAGGATTTATTATCTCACACACCCCGCGACCTGAGGAAAGCCTAATGTGACACTAAATATAAGCTGTAAGCTAGCCCAGAAACCAATTTAATATCTTCTTATATTTTTACCTAAAATTCGGCTTCATCAGACCCACCTCAGTAAATTGTGTCTATCTTCGTTGCAAACCAGTATCTGCACTTCTTTCCTAAGCATGCCTTCGTAAACGTATCCGCCATTCTCACCCAAAAACAGTTTATATAGTTGTTTTCTTGGTGTGTGTGTGTGTTTGTACGTATGTGTGTGTTTGTACGTATGTGTGTGTGTGTGTGTGTGTATGTGAGCGCGCGGGTGTGTGTGTGTATATGTTTGTGTTGTGTGTGTGTGTCTGTCTGTGTGTGTGTGTGTGCGTGCGCGCGTGTGTGTGTGTGTGTGTGTTTGTACGTATGTGTGTGTGTATATGCGTGTGTGTGTGTGTGTGTATGTAAGTGTGTATGCGCGCGCGTGTGTGTATATGTTTGTGTGTGCATGTTTGTGTGTGTGTCTGTGTGTGCGCGCGTGCGTTTCTGTGTGTGTGTGTGTGTAATTGTAATTGTACTCATCTTCAATTTGTTTTTCCAATGGCTGTGTCAAGCCTAAGTCTTGTTTCCGAGTTAAATATGTCAACATGGCATCTCGGTGAGTTGTACTTTTTTCATGGTTGTCAATTACAGCAGTGTTTCGCCAATCACTGAATCCTTCATTTCTAGCAAAATGCGTTGACCCTTTGGGTGCAAATAGTTTACAAACAAAACAGTAAACTGATCCTTTTGAAGGAGAGTACAACAGCCATTCTCTCTTGTACTGTTCACCATTGGCTTTTATTCCAAAAAAGATTTTCTGTGAACAGTATCTCTTTGGCTTCCCACTGATGAAATTAGGTTCACAAGCAACCCAATAAGTCACATCATCACCATAAAATTCATCCCACAACCCTGGGTCCTTAGCTTTGTTCATTTCATCCTTGGTCGGTTCACTAAACTCCTTGGACAGTTCAAAAGCATTTACACATCTTGTCGTAGAACTAGGTCCAGGTTGTGGCACTTCATCATGTGCAACGTCATGAAAATCTGGCCTTGCACCAACACTGCCTGTTTCTGATGAAGGAGATAGATTTGATTCACTTGCTGTCTCTGAAGACTGACACTGGTTTTGATCTGGATCATCTTTCTCTGCAGTTTGTAAGAAGAAATTTGTCAGCTTTCCTGTCTTGGCTACAACAGACAGATTATTTTGCTCATTCTCTTTTGCACGTTTTCTCTTTTGCGCACCACTCAACTGAACACGCTTCATTTTTGACCTTTACATGGGGCTGAAATTAAAAAGGGGCGGAGAGGGTCATTGAAATGACTGTCATGACAACTGAATTTGGCTCCATCATTTTACTTTTAAACACATGCTATGACTGCACCTCACCAACAAAAAATAGCTTAAATCAGGCCAAAGTAGACACAAAAAGTCTCAAAAAAGATCGACAGATAAGAGACGACTATGTATACTAATTAAATAAAGGATCATTGAAGCTGTATGACATCTTACCAGTGCAGTGGTCTTAGATTTCCAAGGATATCGCACATATCATGTCTGAGGCACAGAGGTCAGTCAAGAATATTCCACAATAGGAAACATGTGACAGTGTTAATGATCTAACTGACCGACAGAGGTCAGAGTCCACTGCGCCAGCAGTGCCCCTTGTGGTACACCTGGGAAGATAACCCTAGGGTGCACCATGATCAAGGAACACAACATTATGATCAATTTGCACTAGTTTTATCAATTTTTTTTTTTTTACAAATCTTCAATCGTTTTTTTTTCTTTTCACCCTTTTCCCAACTTTGTGGTGCTCCCTTTGGCCCTGGTGCTCCCTTTGGCCCACGTGCTTAGTCTGCTTAATGGTTAATCCGCGTGTGTGTGTGTGTGTGTGTGTGTGTGTGTGTGTGTGTGTGTGTGTGTGTGTGTGTGTGTGTGTGTGTGTGTGTGTGTGTGTGTGTGTGTGTGTGTGTGTGTGTGTGTGTGTGTGTGTGTG
Organism: Leucoraja erinaceus; assembly: GCF_028641065.1. Taxonomy (NCBI): domain Eukaryota; kingdom Metazoa; phylum Chordata; class Chondrichthyes; order Rajiformes; family Rajidae; genus Leucoraja; species Leucoraja erinaceus. The sequence goes on from NW_026576303.1 coordinate 41,367, forward strand.
TGTGTGTGTGTGTGTGTGTGTGTGTGTGTGTGTGTGTGTGTGTGTGTGGGCGCGGGGGAAAAAGGGTGTAGGTGTTCTGTACATCGTCCGATCTGGTTCATTTATCAATCACGTCGTAAGCAGAGAAGAAAAAACGGAGCATTGGCTCAAAGATCCACAGGACTTCTTTCAACTTGTAGTTTTCATTCATAATCCACATCATTCATTAATTCCGCAGTTTAAGTAAATTCGCTTTAGGAACTTAATATTATTAAGTATTATTTTAATAAACCCGATTCTATCCATATAACCATATAACCATATAACCATATAACAATTACAGCACGGAAACAGGCCATCTCGGCCCTACAATTCAGTGCCGAACAATTATTTTCCCTTAGTCCCACCTGCCTGCACATACCATAACCCTCTATTCCCTTCTCATCCATATGCCTATTCAATTTATTTTTAAATGATAACAAAGAACCTGCCTCCACCACTTCCACTGGAAGCTCATTCCACACCGCTACCACTCGCTGAGTAAAGAAGTTCCCCCTCATGTTACCCCTAAACTCTGTCCCTTAATTCTGAAGTCATGTTCTCTTGTTTGAATCTTCCCTATTCTCAAAGGGAAAAGCTTGTCCACATCAACTCTGATAGAGGGGACCTCTATCAAGTCCCCCCTTAACCTTCTGCGCTCCAGAGAATAAAGACCTACACCATTGTACACCATACTCCAGATTTGGTCTCACCAATGCCTTGTACAATTTTAACATTACATCCCAGCTTCTATACTCAATGCTCTAATTTTTAAAGGCTAGCATACCAAAAGCTTTCTTTACCACCCTATCTATATGAGACTCCACCTTCAAGGAACTATGCACGGTTGTTCCCAGAACCCTCTGTTCACCTGCATTCTTCAATTCCCTACCATTTACCATGGACGTCCTATTTTGATTTGTCCTGCCAAGGTGTAGCACCTCACATTTATCAGCATTAAACTCCATCTGGCATCTTTCAGCCCATTCTTCCAATTGGCCTAAATCACTCTGTAGACTTTGGAAATCCTCTTCATTATCCACAACCCCCATCTTGGTATCATCTGCATACTTACTAATCCAATTTACCACACCTTCATCCAGATCATTGATGTACATGACAAACAACAAAGGACCCAACACAGATCCCTGAGGCACCCCACTAGTCACCTGCCTCCAACCCGATAAACAGCCATCCACCATTACCCTCTTGTATCCATCTTGCTACTCCTGCATTTATACCCAACAGTTGAACCTTCTTAACCAACCTTCCATGAGGAACCTTGTCAAAGGCCTTACTGAAGTCCATATAGACAACATCCACTGCTTTATCCTCGTCAATTTCCGTAGTAACCTCTTCACAAAATTCAAGAAGATTAGTCAAACATGACCTTCCAGGCACAAATCCATGTTGACTGTTCCTAATCAGACCCTGTTTATCCAGATGCTTATATATATATTATCTCTAAGTATCTTTTCCATTCATTTGCCCACCACTGAAGCCAAACTAACAGGTCTATAATTGCTAGGTTTACTCTTACTAATTTTTAAACAATGGAACAACATGTCCAGTACGCCAATCCTCGGGGACTATTCCCGTTTCTAATGACATTTGAAATATTTCTGTCATAGCCCCGGCTATTTCTACACTAACTTCCCTCAATATCCTAGGGGATATCCTGTCAGGACCTGGAGACTTGTCCACATTTATATTTTTCAAAAGTGTCAGTACTTATTTTACTTTGAAACTCACAGTATCCATAGCTACTCTACTAGTTTCCCTTACCTCACATAATTCAATATCCTTCTCATTGGTGAATACCGAAGAAAATAAATTGTTCAATATCTTCCCCATCTCTTTTGGCTCTGCAGATAGCTGTCCACTCTGACTCTCTATGGACCAATTTTATCCCTCGTTATCCTTTTGCTATTAATATAGCTGTAGAAACCCTTTGGATTTACTTTCATCTTCCTTGCCTAAGCAACCTCATATCTTCTTTTAGCTTTTCTAATTTCTTTCTTAAAATTCTTTTTACATTCCTTATACTCCTCATTTATTTCATTTACAAGCCGAACATGTTACATGTAATTTCCCAAGACGAGTAACTGTACCTGCACCAACACGTGCATTTATACACTGTCACAGAGGACATTTAGGGGGGAGCTGAATAATGGGGTTAACTAGTTGTTTACACTAAATGTATACAATTGTGCAACCTTTATGAATGCTGTAACATGCAACTACAGCTGCAGCTCATTTGGCGCGCCCAAATATTCATTCTAAAGAAATCACAGATTCGGTGTCACGCCATCCACCCGATGTCAGGTTGGTGCTTGGCTATTGCGAGCCTTTTAATTCCAGGGACGGCAACACAATTAATTTAATTTACTCGGGGAAGTGCGTCAACGTGGTGGGAGAGTGGTTGTTGCATTCGGAGAAGTGCATTCCCACTCTATAGATTATTGATCCCTGGAAAATGAGTGCATATATGATCCCTGCACAATGAGTGCCTCTCCTTCTGTAGCAACTGGTATAACTAACTCAAAAATAAAATGTACGTTTCATATAAGAAGTACCAGAATCGTACAGCTTTACATAGATATAGTACACACCTATTGGCTCATGCTCGTGCAGTTTGGAACTCCACAAGAGCTAAATAAATAAAACACAAAATATGAACATTTCAGGAGTAACTCACAGGTAAGGCAGCATCTCTGGGACCGTCTTTCCGTTCACTTCAGATCCGTTTAGTTTATTGTGACGTGTACCGAGATTTAGTGAAACACATTCGTTGCGTGCTAACCAGTCAGCAGAAGGACAAACATAATTATAATCGAGCCATTTATAGTGTATAGATACATAATAAGGACATTACGTTTCAAGAATGGAGATTTAAGAGTGTAGAGCGATTGTAATGTGTGTTTGTAGAGCTGCTTTTGTGTCTTCTGCGCACATAGTCGCCTGGGTTGTACGCCAACTTGGTCAAGTTCTGCCAGACGCAGGAGAGTATTAGTAGAGGGAATTTGATCGGATCTCTGTTAAAGGACCAAACGGAGGGTGTTGCGGCTTTTCTAATGGTGATTGGAGGTGCAGACGGACTGGACGTTCATGATGAACATGAGGCAGTGGAGAACTGGAAATTGAAATATATTAAGGAATTGAAGGGCGTGTGAGATATCTTGTACGCTGGTGGGAGTGACTGGGCAAGGAGTGATTGGACGGAATCGAGTTACGTGACGATGTGTTCCGTGGGTCAGGCAGTGGTTTGCCGGCCGTATTCCTGTTTGTGGATTTTCGTGAGGAAATATAGAGGACAATGCAAGGCTGGGGAACGATGAGGTTGAAGGCTGCATTTATTTCTGAATAAATAAACCCTGAATAAATATATATTTTATATAGATTATCCGTAAAACATGATGGGTGCAGTGGGTTGGTAACAAATTTGCGACAGGGGGCGTTAAAATAAACAGTTAAAATAATATAATTACAGTAAATTATTTACAATAAATATAACCGATCAATAGCTCAGTCCGTCTTAACCAATCTAATCTTCCGATGGCCCAGCACTTCAACCCCCCTCCCATTCCCAATCTGACCTTTCTGGCCTGGGCCTCCTCTGCTGCCAGAGTGAGGCCCAGCGTAAATTGGAGGAACAACACCTCATATTTCGCTTGGGCAGTTTACACCCCAGCGGTATGAACATTGACTTACCTAATTTTAGATAGCCCTTGCTTTAGACATATCTATTTTTTCCAATTGTAAGGTCTCCGATATCTCCATAATCCACATCTTGATTGTGGGAGCTGTTGGGTGTTTCCAAAATTTTAATATCAATTTTTCCCCAGTTATTATACTGTAATCAAGGTAATTTATTTGGTTTATTCTGAGTTTTAGGTAATGTTCTGATATGCCCAATATTATTAATTTGGGATCGGGATCAATTTGGATATTAACGACTACAGAGATTGTTTTAAAAATTAGTCCTTTACTATTTGATATTGCTTTGGAACCTTTAGCCACCGCTTTTAGGGAATCCCCTGATATTTTTGGTATTGTCCGTGGGAATAAGACACATAAGCTATCTCTTTATGCAGATGATCCGTTATTTTATTTCTAACCCTGAGAAATCTATTCCGGCAATAGTAGCACTACTTAATCAATTTAGTAGTTTTTTCTTCCACTAATCTTAGTAAGAGTGAGCTTTTTCATTTCTTGTTTCAAGTTATGAACAGTTTCCATTTAGATTGACTACCGAAAGTTTTACTTATTTAGGCATTAAGATCACTATAAAACACAAGGATTTATTTAAAGCTAATGTTATGCCTTTAATTGACCATATTAAATATCAGTTTACTAAATGGTCACCAATGTCCTTATCCTTAATTGGCCGAATCAATGCTATCTATATCTGTATAATATTAAAACTGTGTGGCTGCTGGCTGGCTGTGTGTGTCCATGTGTTTCTGCCTGACTTGTGGCTGCCAGCCTTTGATTTATTGCTACGCCAATGTGAGACCCAGAAACGCCAAGTTTTTTTTTCCATTTCGGTAGAGATTTCACTTTTCATTCCAAGTATCCACTCCTCATTAAATTTGGCCGTCTTTATGTACACATTTTTAATAAAATCCTTCTTACCTCTCCCCCCCACTCACTCATTTTGTCGCCTCATGTTGGCCAGTGACCATAACGGCTGCTGGCGCCCGCATCTCGCCTCAAAGACGCCATTTAAAAACAGCCGCACTGCTGATTCCTGAGCCGCTTGAGTTGGAGGACCACGTCTCCCGTGGGGGCTACGGGTAGGGAACGGCTGCGTTGGAGGAGCAGACCCAACGGCTCTGCACTTGGTCTAGTTAAAATATAAAAATGTTCATTTTACCCAAATTTCTGTATTTATTTCAGACGATACCAACTTTTATTGCCAAATCTTTTTCTGATATTATAGACTCCAAAATTTCTTCATATATATGGCAGAATAAAAATCTCAGACTATGTAAAAAATTCTTACAGAAATCAAAAAAAGATGGTGGTTTGGCACTGCTGAACCTTAGACTTTACTACGGGGCAGTCAATGTTCGTTCTTTAACATTTTGGTCAAAAGATTTAGAAGATACCCAATGCCCAGGATGGATAAACCTAGAACGTGATTCCTTACAAGGGCTATCATTGGCTTCTATTCTAGGGGCCTCGTTACCTTTTACAATTACGAGATATTACTATGAATAAATATACGACTAACCCAATAAAAAGACATATGTTCCGAATATGGTTTCAATTTCGTAAGTTTTTTGGACTAAATGATTTTATTTTATCGAGTCCTATTTCATCCAATTTTCTCTTCCAACCATCTAGTACTGATCAAGTCTTTTTGATATGGAAGAGGAAGGGATTAGTAGCTTTTCGTAATTTGTTTTTGGAGGGTTGCTTTATGTCTTTCGAACAACTCTCCAATAAATATAACTTACCTAATTCACACTTTTTTTAGATATTTAAAATTAGACATTTTTTTTGAAGGCTACTCTACCCCTATTTCCGCTACCACATCAATCCGAAAATTTGGAATTTTTTTTACAGTTGAACCCTTATCAGAAATGATTAATAACGACCATTTATGAGTTGATTTTGAAATTGCAAATAGATACATTTGATAAAAATTAAGAATGACTGGGAAAGAGAACTTCAAATGTCTTTATCTATAGAGAAATGGGAGAGCATTCTTCAATTAGTTAATACCTCTTCAATGTGTGCAAGACACGCTTTGATACAATTCTAGGTGATTCACAGAGCTCATATGTCAAAAGATAAGTTAGCTCGTGTTTATAACCATATAACCATATAACAATTACAGCACGGAAACAGGCCATCTCGGCCCTACAAGTCCGTGCCGAACAACTTTTTTTTTTCCTTAGTCCCACCTGCCTGCACTCATACCATAACCCTCCATTCCCATCTCATCCATATGCCTATCCAATTTATTTTTAAATGATACCAATGAACCTGCCTCCACCACTTCCACTGGAAGCTCATTCCACACCGCTACCACTCTCTCTCTGAGTAAAGAAGTTCCCCCTCATATTACCCCTAAACTTCTGTCCCTTAATTCTGAAGTCATGTCCTCTTGTTTGAATCTTCCCTATTCTCAAAGGGAAAAGCTTGTCCACATCAACTCTGTCTATCCCTCTCATCATTTTAAAGACCTCTATCAAGTCCCCCCTTAACCTTCTGCGCTCCAGAGAATAAAGACCTAACTTATTCAACCTATCTCTGTAACTAATGGTCATATAAATCCTAAAGATGTAACTCTGAAGTGGCCTCATTGACCCATATGTTTTGGTCCTGCCCTTCTTTAGAAAAATATTGGAAATACATTTTTGATACTATTTCTGTAGTCTTAGGCATAGATTTACAACTGAAAAAAGTTACTTTTATAACAACTAAACAGGTTCGCTTCTTAATAAACAGACACCACACAAACTGTTTGGTAGACCAGTTCAAAACTTTACTTATTATCGGCCGATGGAAGGGAGGGAGAACTCCAGTCAAGTGACCAATGTAGACACTTGACCATCCTCAGTCCACTTCTCTGAACAACAAAATTACATTGCACTAAATAGGATTTTTTTGTCCCCTTAGCACATTGCACAGACATTAGTCATGGCCAGAGGTACAGGAAAAGGTTTCTACAGAATGCATCACATCAAAGGCATTTTGTCACATGGTACAAGATAACATTGGCCATTTGGTTTACGACATTTTATCTTCAAAGAGATCACCCTAGCTCTTTCGCTGCTTCCTCTCTGTCACCTCGTCCCTCATAAACATTGGCCATTTGATTTATGACATCTTACATCAAAGAGATCTATCTAGCTCCTTCTCTGCTTGTCACTTGGGAGACAATGTTATAGTATTTATTATCTCACACACCTGCAACCTGAGACAAGCCTAATTTGAGACTAAATATAAGCTGTAAGTTAGCCCAGAAGCCAATTTAATATCTTCTTATATTTTTAACTAAAATTTGGCTTCATCACAACCTCATCCTATTACTGCAATTTTTGGGCTACCAATGTTAGATTCTATTCATTTGTCCCGCTCCGCCCATCGGTTGATTGCTTTTACCACATTAATCGCCAGAAGATCTATTTTATTTAAATGGAAAGACTCCAATCCTCCGACCACACTCCATTGGTATTCGGAAACGATATCATGTTTAAATTTAGAAAACAATCAGGAGTGACACTGTTGAACTGTTGAACCCGTGGTTAAATTTTATAAGACTTGGGGAAAATTTATTGAACATTTTCATACAACATAAATTGCTCCGTCTTTAACCGTTATAAAAATTATTTTACCTCTATAGGGTGGAACGGACTTGACGACAAACACACTTACATTGTTGAAATTCTCAGTTCAGATTCGGTTTTGCTTTGCTTTGTTTTTTAATCTATTTTATTTTTATGCGTATTTTAATATTATCAATTTTTCTCTTTTTTTTCTTTCTTTAGTTAGGGGGGTTTTGTTTTGTTTTTCCTTTTTTCTTTTTCTTTTTGTCTTTTTATCTTTGTGGTTTTTTTTACATTTATGTTTCCTTTTAAAGATTTAACTATATTTACATAGAGTCGGGAGGTCTATATTCATTGTGTATTTTGACACTGGTCTCATATTAGGTTATACCTGTTAATAATGTAATCCTGATCCCTATGTATCAGTACCATTGTTTTGTTTATCATTATTCTTTCTGCTCTGTTTTTTAATGTTTTATTTTAGCTTTTTTTGGGATAAAAAACCCAATAAAAAGATTTTAAAAGAAAGAAAATATCTTTTAATGTTAATTTTAATACAGTTTACAAAAGTATGGGTTAAATTAGCCACGTGGTATTGACATTTATCACAGCTAGGAGAGATATTAGGAAACATTCTATTTAATTTTGTTTTAGAATAATGCAGTCTATGTACTACTTTAAATTGTATTAAAGAATGTCTGGTATTTAACGAACATTGGTGTATATGTTGTAGGCTTTCGTCCCAAATATCTTTAGTTATAGGTTGAGCTAATTCCTTTCCCCATGCTTGTCTATATAATTCCGTTGGCGGATTCTCACTGTCTAATAATATGTTATAAACGTGAGATATTAATTTGACTGTGTTAGGGTGTTTATTCAAACATTCATCTAGAATATCTAGTTTTCTAGTTCTGTGTTCTTGTGTATGTGTTTTAATATAATCTTTAAGTTGTAAAAAAAATATTTGAATGTTTCTGAATTCTGAAACGAGAGCAAAATACCATTTCTATAAAGATGTCCCATATTTTTAATTCCATGATTTTTCCATTGTGCAAACCCTTTGTCCAACATTGAGGGATTATTTGCAATGGGGAGAGAAAGTGATAAATTATCCAATTTTAATGTATTTTTTAATTGCTTCCAAAATTCGAATATCACTATATATTATAGGGTTTTCACTATAGATTTTTTTATTCGGTTTTGTGGGAGCTAACAGAATCGGACCAATTTCAAAAGGCAGACAGTCTTCCTTTTCCATCTTTAACCAGTCTGGTTGTTGATCCATATCTTCCAACCCAAAGTTCATATTTTTGACATTGACTGCCCAAAAGTAAAATTAAAAAATTGGTAAAACTAATCCTCCTTTGGTCTTAGATTTGCATCAGTGTTTTTTACTTATTCTATGGTTCTTATAATTCCAAATAAAACTTGTCACTATACAGTCAACTTTTAAAAAAAAAATTTGGGATGTACAGTATATAGGAATTGATTGAAAAAGGTATAGCAAATGCGGAAGGAAAATCATTTTTATAGCGTTCATTTTGCCGAGCATTGAAATGAGTAGTGTTTTCCAGTATTGAATATTCTTATGCAGTTTATTAAGTAAAATTTGATTTAAATAAAGAAGTATATTTCTTGGTCACATAAGTTCCTAGGTATTTAAATTTTTCATTTACTATTCTGAAAGGTGATTGTTGCAATATGAATAACTTAGGTTCCGTTATTGGCATAATTTCAATTTTATTCCAATTAATTCTAAATCCCGAAAATAAACCAAATTGAGTTATAAGATTTGAAGTTTGGAATGCTGATATCTGGGTTTGTAATATATAGTAATACATCGTCTGAATATAAAGAGATTTTATTAACTGTGTTTTTAGTATTATATCCATATATTTCTGGATGTGCTCGAACACTTTCTGCAAGTGGTTCAATAGCAAGGGCGAATAATAACGGAGATAATGGACATCCTTGTCTGCAACCTTTAGATAAATCGAATTTTGATGATAGCATTTGATTTGTCATTATTCTAGTTGTTGGATTGGTATATAATAACTTAACCCATTTGCAGAACTTCTCACCCAGTTGAAATTTTTCCATCACCAAAAATAAATAGGACCATTCCACTTGGTCGAATGCTTTCTCAGCGTCTAGCGAGATGGCCTATAATTATTGTAGATGTCTCGCCTTTTCGGAACCAATTCAGTATAAATCTCACCCTGGTTTGCCTTAAGAAAATACTTCACCTCACACATGTCATAGTTAAATTCTATGTCATTTCTCGTGGAGTGCTCTTGCCAATAGCCATAAGACACCATAATGCTTGCAATCAGATCAAATGATCCCTCAGGTGGACAGGGTGGTGATTATCTGGGATACATATCTTCACCAGGTTTTGCATAGACAAATAGGGCAGGGACATCATATTATAACTAGAAAACATTGGTTATGCAACAGTTGAACTTGAATGCAGAGTTTTGCTGAGCACACAACAGGAAGAATGGGATGGCATTGGAGAGTACTGTGGAAATTCACCAGGATGTTGCCTGGATTGGAACATTTTAGTTACAAGGAGAGATTGGACAAAATGGATAGACACAAAATGCTGGAGAAACTCAGTGGGTCAGGCAGCATACTGAGAAAATGGATAGGTGACGTATTGGGTCATGGCACTTCTCTAGACTAATTATAGGGGGAGAGACAGGAAGCAAGAAAAATACCAGGACAAATCAGGGCCAACAACATATTACCACAGGCAGCAAGATTCACTGATATATCAATTGTTGCTCCGGATAGAAAGGGCAGAGAAGGAATGGGAACCGGAGTTTACATGATTAACAAATAGGAGATCCAGTTGGCCTTGGTGGACCAAGCGTAAGTGTACATGAATGCCTTTCTCACCTGGAAAGTCAAGTCAAGTCAAGTCAAGTCAAGTTTATTTGTCACATACACATACGAGATGTGCAGTGAAATGAAAGTGGCAATGCTCGCGGAACAACAAAACAACCAAACAAATTATAAACACAATCATAACACACATATTATTTTACATAATAAATAATAGAAGGAAAAAACGTTCTGTACAGTTAGTCCCTGGTGAGAAAGGCGTTTACAGTCCGAATTGCCTCTGGGAAGAAACTCCTTCTCAACCTCTCCGTTCTCACTGCATGGCAACGGAGGCGTTTGCCTGACCGTAGCGGCTGGAACAGTCCGTTGCAGGGGTGGAAGAGGTCTCTCATGATTTTGTTTGCTCTGGAGTTGCACCTCCTGTTGTATAGTTCCTGCAGGGGGGTGAGTGAAGTTCCCATAGTGCGTTCGGCCGAACGCACTACTCTCTGCAGAGCCTTCTTGTCCTTGGCAGAGACTGTTAGGTTCCCTGGATGGAGTCAAGCGAATACATATAAGGACAGGTGCTGCATCTCCTATGGTTGCAAGGGTTAACGTTGAAGGTGATGATATGTCGGAGGATGAGGTGCCGAATGCGGAGGCTGGTGGGTTGAAAGGTGAAGGCCAGTAAAAGTCTGTCCTTGGTGCATCTGGGGAAGGTAGAATGAGAGCAGCATTATGAGATACAGAGGAGTCATGTGCGAGGGAACCATTTACAATATTATCCCACTAATCACATCTTTCCATCTCCACCCTTTTCCAATTTCGGTAGATACACTTTCCTATGCAACTCCTTGGTTCACTAGTCCCTTCCCACCCAAACCACACCTCCTCAGGTAGTTTCCCTTGCAGCCATAGGAGATGTAACACTTGTCTTTATACCTCCTCCCTTGACACCATTCAGGGAGTGTGCGAGTCCTTCCAGGTAAGACAGAGGTTCACATGCACCTCCTCTAACATGTACTGCATCTGGACTGTTCCCGATGTGGGTTCACGTTTATCAGCGAGACCAAGTGTAGATTGTGACTGTTTTGCTCAACACTAACACTCGGTCTGCTGAGGCCCATAACATCTCTCAGTTGCTAACCATTTCCATTCCTGTTGCGAACCATCTTAACTCCTCTTCCCATTCACATACTGACCTTTCTGTTGTGGTCTAAACCAACATCTATTGTTCCTTTTTATTACATTTTGGATGGAAAGGGTTTGTTCTCCCTCAAGTGGATGAGGCTAGGGCGTGATCAGGGAGAGATTGATAAAACTACAAGGGAAATAGCTGAGGTAAGGAATAGGAGTAGAATTAAGCCATTCGCCCCATTAAGTTTACTCCGCCTTTCAATCATGGTTAATCTATCTCTCCCTCCTAATCCATTCTCCTGCCTTCTCCCCATAGCCTCGGACAACTGTATTAATCAAGAATCTATCTCTGCCTTAAAAAATATCCACTGACTTGGTCTCGACAGCCTTCTGTGGCAAAGAATACCGCAGATTCACCCTCTGCCTAAGTACATTTCTCATATCCTTCCTCAAAGACCATCCTTTAATTTTGAAGTTGTAACCTCTAGTCCTAAACTCTCCTGCTAGTGGAAGCACCCTCTCCATACCCACTCTATCCAAGCCTGAAAAGAATAGTTATCCTTGGTGGAGGAAGCTAAAACAAGAGGCCAGTCATAAGGTGAGAACAATGTGAGTTAGAGGGGATCTGAGGAATAATTTATTCAGACAGTGGTTGGAATCTGGACCTTGCTGCATGAGGAGGTAGTGGAGGCGGGGACATTCACAACATTGGAATATTTGGACCGCCTGTTGTACAACCCAGGCAGAGAAGGCAACAGATGAAACATGGATTAATGGGACAGGTATGGATAAGTAGGTTGGCATGGACATGGTGGGCTGAAGGGCTTGTGTTTCTGCTGTAAACCTCAATGCCTCTCTCACAACTGCTTTGATCCAGTCAGTTATGTTTGACAAATATTCCAGAGTTGTTCGAGATGCTCAAGCGGAATATGGAGATGGTGTGTATTTGGATATTCAGAAGGCATATGACGAGGTGCCACACACACAGATGTTACACAAGACAAGTGCTCACAGTGTTGGGGAAGTGTGTAGGCATGGACTAGACTGGTGTGTAGGCATGGGGAAGACTGGTTGGCACAGAGAAGGCAGAGACTGAATGAGTAAGTCTTTTTCAGACTGTAATGATGTAACAAATGGTGAGTGTTAGCTGCAGATGCTGGAAAAATCGAAGGTAGACAAAAATGCTGGAGAAACTCGGCGGGTGTGGCAGCATCTATGGAACAAAGGAATAGGTGATGTTTCAGGTCGTCCCTTCTTCTGAACAAAGGTCTCGAGACCCTTCTTCTGGAGAACGATCTCAACCCGAAACATCACCTATTCCTTCGTTCCATAGATGCTGCCACACCCGCTGAGTTCCTCCAGTATTTTTGTCTACTAACAAGTGGAGAGCCACAGGGATCAATTCTGGGCCTTCAATTATTTACTGTTTACATTAACCACCCAGAGGGAGCAGTGTAGAAGGATCCATGTTTTCTGATGACATAAAAACAGTGGAGAAATCTTCCTTCATCTGCACTCTCCATTTAGAAAATAGTCTTTATTTTGATTCAATCTTCCAGATTCACACAGGAAATGCAGTCTTAATTTTCAACAAGAAGAATCAATACAGAGAGTTTGATCCCCAAAGCCTCCACATCCTTCCTGTAATGGGGTGACCAAAACTGACATATTACTCGGAATGTTGCCACAACCAAGTCCTGTGAAGCTGTAATATGACTTCCTAACTCTTATACTCAATTCCCCAGCTGATGAAAGCAAATATGTGCTATGCTTCAGCAGAGTCAGTAAGTCTCGGAGTGCAGTGTGATTGTGGAATACACTACAACAAAAACAGTGGAGTTCAAGGCTCAACTGAAATATTCAGAACCAGGGTGATGGTTTCCTGTTGGACAAGGGCAATAAGGGCCCAATAATGATTCACTTCCCTCTCACTGGCCACCAACCTTCCATCATCCCCCATCACCAAGTTATTACAACCATTTTTACCAATAACACACCTTTTACATAGTAAATTGGGGAAGCATTATGGATAATCAGAGGCAGGGTCTCAGTGAGGCAAACTCAGAGGAGAGGATCAGGCAGACAAAGCTACTGCAGGGAATGGTGGAATGAAAGGATGTGAGAATCTAATTACAATACCGCTGGGTTGTAAACTATCTAAGTGAAATATAAGGTGATGTTCCTCCAATTTGCGCTGGGCCTCACTCTGGCAATGGAGGAGGCCCTGGACAGATTTAGTATGGGAGGGGGAGTTGAAGTGCTGAGCCACCGGGAGATCACATTGGTTAGTGCAAACTGAGCGGAAGTGTTGGCCGAGCCTGCCTGCGCTTGGTCTCGCCAATATAGAGTTGGCACCTAGAACAATTGATGCGGTAGATGAGGTTGGAGGAGCTGCAGGTGAACCTCTGCCGCACCTGGAAAGACTGCTTGGCTCCTTGGATGGAGTCAAGGGGGGAGGTAAAGCGACGAGTGTAGCATTTCCTGCGGATGCAAGGGAAAGTACCCGGGGAAGGGGTGGTTTGGGTGGGAAGGAGCCAATTGACCAGGGAGTTAAGTAGGGAACAGTCTCTGCGGAAAGCAGAAAGGGAGGAGATGGGAAGATGTGGTCAGTAGTGGGATCCCGTTGGAGATGGCGAAAATGTCTGAGGATTATGTGTTGTATGCGAAGGCTGATGGGGTGGAAGGTGGGGACAAGGGGGACTCTGTCCTTGTAACGAATAAGGGTTGAGGGAGTAAGAGCATAGCTGCAGCATACAGAGGAGACCATGGTGATAGCTTTGTCTATAATAGAAGAAGGGAATCCCCGTTCCCTAAAGAATGAGGATATCTCTGATGCCCTAGCATGGAACACCTTATCCGTCGCAGATGCGGTGTGGACGGAGTAATTGGTAGGGGTCTTACCCTCTACCAATTACTCCCTTACAAAGGGAACAGGAAGCAGGGTGGGAAGAAGTGTAGTCAAGATAGCTATGGGAGTCAGTGGGTTTGTAGTAGATGCCGGGCAGAAGTTTGGTTGCCTGCGATGGAGATGGTGAGATCTAGATATGGTGGGGAGAAATGATCCAGGTGAATTTGAGTGCTGGATGGAAATTAGTGGTGAAGTGGATGAAGTCAGTGAGTTCTGCACGGGTGCAGGAGGCAGCTCCAATGCAGTTGTCAATGTAGCGAAGATAGAGTTCGGGGATAGGGTGAGTGTACGCCTGGAACAGGGAATGTTCTATGTAACCTACAAACAGACAGGCATAGCTGAGCCCTTTGCGCATGCCTATAGCTACACCTTGGATCTGGAGGAAATGGGAGGAGTCAGAGGAAAAGTTGTTGAGGGTAAGGACCAGCTCTGCTAGGCGGAGAAGAGTATTAGTAGATGGATATTGGTTGTTCTGTGGTTGATGGGCAGTCACTTGCCTATCTCAATTTCCTAAGAGTCGTTCCAGTTTTGGCCTCTCCCTTGTCAAGCCCTCTGCATATTGCTCGAGGAAACTTTCATGAACACATTTCACAAGTTCCACCCCATCCAAATCTGTCTCCCAACAAAATGATCATCCTTTTTTAAATTTATTATCTCTACACATACAAACTCATTGGATGGGTTCAGTTTAGTGTATTGTCACGTGTACCGAGCTACAGTGAAAACCTTTACTGTATTTCAGAATAATGCAACAATGTTCTCCTTCATCAACAAGGCAACACCGTCTCCTGCTTTACCCCCACCTATCATTCCTGTAACAACTGTACACTAATATTAAGCCGTAGTGCTGTCCCTCTTCGCTAAGTTTCCGTAATGGCTACTGCATCCCAGTCACATGTATCTATGCACACCATGAGTTCATCTGCCCTACTCGTCAGGCCTCTCGCATTAAAAAAAATGCGTCAATTCCACAGACCTATTTCACTTCCTGTCATACCTATTCTGTCCGTTAAACTTTCTTTCATCATCATCCATATCGAGTTTTAGCTTCTCATCTGCTTCAGTCCTGCATTGATCCACTCATCCTCCTGCTAATCCAGTTTAAACCCACCTGTGCAGCACTAGCAAACCTGCCTGCCAGGAAATTGGTTCCCCTCCAGTTCAGTTGCAAAACATCCCTTTTGGACTGGTCACCTCTGCCCGAGAATAAATCCCAAAGGTCCAAAAATCAGAATCACTGCTCCCGGCAACAACTCCCCAGCCACGCATACATAGCATCCTGTTCCTACTTTCAATTGCATGTTGTACAAGGAGCAATCCAGAGATTATTACCCTGGAGCCCATGATTTTCAAACTTGCACCTAACTTCTTGTAATCAGTTTGCAGGAACTCATTCTTTTGCAACAAGCACAATTACTACAAACTGCTCACTCTCTCCCTTGAGCATGTCATGTAGCCTCTACAAGACATCATGAACCCCAATACCAGGGAGTCACTCACCATCCTGGAGTCACTTTGGTTGCCACAGAATCTCCTGTCCTCCCTCTTAATTAAATATTCATCTACCACTAGGAGGGTGAGGGGTGATCTTATAGAGGTGCACTAAATCATGAGAGGAGTAGATCGGGTAGATGCACAGTCTTTTCCCCAGAGTAGGGAAATCAAGGACCAGAGGACATAGGTTCAAGGTGAAGGGTAAAAGATTTAATAAGAATCTGAGAGGGTAACTTTTTCACACAATGGGTGGTGGGTGCATGGAACAAGCTGCCAGAGATTGTAGTTGAGGCTGGGACTATCCCATTGTTTAAGAGACAGTTAGACAGGTACATGGATAGGTCAGGTGTGGAGTGATATGGACCAAGAACAGGTAATTCGGACTTTCCACAATGTGTCACTCTATGACTACAATTTGCCTGGATTAGAGGATTTCACCTACATGTAGAGTTTGGATTAATTGTTTTCTCTGAAATGTGAGAGGTTGAGGAGACACTAGAGAGAAGTATATAAAATCATGGGAGGCATAGATGAGGTAGATGGTCAGAACCTTTTTCCCCAGGGTGAAAATGTCCAATACCAGAGTGGATAGTTATAAAGTGAGAGGGAGAAATATTAAGGGAGGTGTGCGGAGCAGGATTTTTTGCATCAGTCTTCACAGTGGAAGACACTAGCAGTGTTCCTGCAATTCTAGATATTGAGGGGGTGTTAGGAAAGCTGAAAGTTCTGAGGGTGGATAAGTCACCTGGACCAGATGGACTGCACTCCAGGGTTCTGAAGGAGGTGACCTCAGAGATTGTGGAGGCATTAGTTGTGATATTTCAAGAATCACTAGAGTTAGGAGTGTTTCCTGAAGATTGGAACATTGTGATAATATCACCCCGCTGTACAAAAAGGGAGCACAACAGAAGAGCAGAAACCATAGGCTGACTTTGGTGGTTGGTAAGATTTTAGAGAATTAAAAAGGATGAGGTTAAGCAGTACTTAAAAGTTCATGATAAAATAGGCCAAAGTCAGCATGGTTTTGTGAAGGGAAGATCTTGCTGATGAATGTGCTGGAGTTCTTTGAGGAATTTAATATCAGGACAGACAGAAGGGAGGCTGTCGTTGTTGCTTACCTAGATTTTTAGAAGGCCTTCGATAAGGTGCGGCGTCAGGCTGCTAGGGAAGATGAGAACCCATGGTATTAAAGGGAAGATTCTCGCATGGATCGTGGGTTGGCTAGATGGCAGAGGTAAAGAGGTGCTTTTTCAGGTTGGCTGCCAGTGACTAGTGGAATTCCACAAACGTCGGTGCTAGGGCCGCTTCTCGTCACGTTGTATATTAATGATTTGGATAAGGGGATTGAAGGTTTGTGCAGATGGTGCTAAGATAAGTAGAGGGGCAGGCAGTGTAGAGGAAGCAAGTGTCTGCAGAAGGACTTGGACAGGTAAGAAGAGTGGGCAGTGAAGTGGCAGATGAAATTCGGAACAGCAAAGTGTAGAGTCATGCATTTTCTAAATGGAGAGAGAATCCGGAAATCGGAGGTGCAAAGGGACTTGCGAGTGCTGGTGCAGGACTACCAAAAAGTTAATTTGCAAGTTGAATCGGTAGCAAGGAAGGCAAACTCAATGCTCTATCAGGAGGACTGGATTACAAAAACACAGCTGTAATGCTGACTCTATAAGGTGCTGGAGAGGCCGCATTTGACGGACTGTGATGATATTTGGGCCCTGTATCTGAGGAAGGATGAGCTGGGCTCTAGAGAGGGTCCAGAGGAGGTTTACATGAATGATTCCAGGATTGAGTGGGTTAGTATATGATGAACACTTGACAGCACTGGGCCTCTACTTGGTGAATTGTCAAGTCAAGTCACATTTATTTAAATAGCACATTTAAAAAACAACTCTCGTTGGCCAAAGTGCTTTACATTTGGTATAATTGTATAAACAAACAAACTACATACATATATATATATATAGCCCTCGCTCAAAGGACGTCAGGAAAGGCTTGGGAGTACAGATAAGTTTTTAGTCTAGACGTAAAGGAGTCTATGGAGGGGGCAGTTCTGATGGGAAGGGGGATTCTGTTCCACAATCTAGGAGCTGCAACTGCAAAGGCACGGTCGCCCTGAGCTTATGCCTAAACCGCGGGATATTCAGCAACCCCAAGTCGGCCGATCTGAGGGACCTGGAGGTGGTGTGGTGGGTGAGAAGACTTTTAATGTAGGTGGGGGAAAACCCATTGAGGGCTTTGTAGACATAGAGGAGCATCTTGAAATTTATTCGGAACCGCACAGGGAGCCAGTGGAGAGAGGCCAGGATCGGGGTGATGTGGTCCCTTTTTCGGGTGCCCGTCAGGAGTCTAGCTGCGGCGTTTTGGACCAGTTGCAGGCGGGACAGGGAAGATTGGCTGATGCCAGTGTAAAGGAAGTTGCAATAATCCAGGCGGGAGGAGATAAATGTGTGGATGATCTTTTCGAGGTTATCAAACTGGAGGAATTGTTTTATTTTAGCTATCGTCCGAAGCTGAAAGAAGCTAGCTTTTACCACGGCATTGACTTGTTTGTCAAATTTCAGTGCCGAGTCAAATATCACGCCAAGGTTTTTGACGTGAGGTTTGAGTAGTGGGGTAAGGCTTCCAAGGCTGCCTGCTATCATTTTGATTGAGTCCGAGGGGCCGAGAAGGATGACCTCAGGCTTACTCTCGTTTAGTTGGAGGAAGTTCTGGGCCATCTAACACTTTATATCCTCGAGGCAGCGGGTAAGGTTAAGCAGATTTGGTTGTTTTTGGGCTTCGGGGGGAGATAGAGCTGTGTATCGTCTACGTAGCTGGAAGGAAATGCCGTGCCTTTCAATGACTTGGCCAAAGGGGAGCAGGGAAAAGATAATGGGGCCAAGGATGGAACCTTGTGGAACCCCACAGCAGAGACTAGCTGGGGAGGAGAAAGAGTTGCCTATGTTAGTCGAGAAACTCCTACCTTTGAGGTAGGAGATGAACCAGCTCAGGGCAGTGCCATCAATACCAACCCCGTACCGGAGACAGTATCAAATGCTGCTCTGAGGTCAAGAAGGAGAATTGTAGATGTTTGAGGGGGGCGGGGGGGACCTCATTGAAACTTACAGAATAATGAAAGGTATAGTTATAGTGGATATGGAAAGAATGTTTCCACTGTTCGGAAAGTCTAGGACCAGTCATAGACTCAGAATTAAAGGGTGCTATTTGAGGAGGTGAGGAGGAACTTCCTTACTCAGAGGGTAGCTAATCTGTGGACCTCATGGTCACAGAAGTCTGTGGAGGACATCAGTGGACACTTTTAAGGAATACATAGATAAATTCTTGATTAGAACAGTTGTCAAGGGTTATGGGGGGGAAGGCGGGAAAATGAGATTAGGAGGCAGATATCACCCATGGAATGGCGGAGTGGACTCAATCGTCCAAATGGTCTAATTCTACTCCAAAACTTGTGAACGCGAAGTTATTTATACAGAGAGCTGTAAGGGCCTGGAACCCATTGCACAAACATTGTGAGCTGAAGGGGCCATTCCCGTGCTGTAGTCTCTGTTTTATGTTCTATGAAATCACGGTGCAGCTTTGCATATAGTTCCAGTCGCCCCATTGCAGGAAGAATATGGATGCTTTGGAGAGGAAGCTGCATAGGTTTACCACAACGATGCCTGGATTAGAGGGCATTAGTTATAAGGAGAGATTGGACTGACTTGGATTATTTCTCCTGATCCCAGACATTGATGGGACACCTGAGAGAAGTATATAAATGTATTAATCTGCCACCAGCATCATCTATTGTAACAAGTGATGGCTCCCAGTGATTGTCGCTGGAAGTTTGCATCCTTTTCAGGACGGACGATGACAGCGATGTCAACACGTGAAGCAAGATGAACACGAAAGAAGAAAACGAAGAAAGGTATAGATAGGGTAGACAGTCAGAACCTTTTTTCCACAGGCTGGAAATATCAAAGACGAGAGGGGACAGCTTTAAGGTGAGAGGTATGTTCATAAGTTCATAAATTATAGGAGCAGAATTAGGCGAATCAGCCCATCAAGTCTACTCTGCCATTCAATCATGGCTGATCGATCTTTCTCTTCCTTTCTCTTACTTTCTCCCTATATCCCCAGACATCGTTAGTAATCAATAGTCTGTCAATCTGCACCTTAAAAGGCACCTAATGATTTGGCCTCCACAGCCGTCTGTAGCAATGAATTCCACAGATTCACCACCCGCGAACCAAAGAAATTCTGCATGTCTAAAGTTATTTCCTTTAATCAAGAGGTTATGGCCTAATTCTCCCACTCGTGGAAACATCCTCTCCACATCCACTCTATCCAGGCCCACATCTGTGCTCCAGAATTTTTTTCAAGGCAACATTCAGTATAAATCTCACCCTGGTTTGTCTAAAGAAAATACTTCACCTCACACTTGTCATAGTTAAATTCTATAAGTCATTTCACGTGGAGTGCTCTTGCCAATTGCAATAAGACACCATAATGCTTGCAATCAGAACAAATAGTACCTCAGGTGATTATGTGGGATACATATCTTCACCAGGTTTTGCATAGACAAAAAGGGCAGGGACATCATATTATAACTTTAGAAAACATTGGTTATGCACCAGTTGAACTTGAATGCAGAGTTTTGCTGAGCACACAACAGGAAGAATGGAATGGCATTGGAACTGTGGAGATTCACCAGGATGTTGCCTGGATTGGAACATTTTAGTTACAAGGAGAGATTGGACAAAATGGATAGACACAAAATGCTGGAGAAACTCAATGGGTCAGGCAGCATGCTGAGAAAATGGATAGGTGACGTATTGGGTCATGGCACTTCTCTAGACTAATTATAGGGGGAGAGACAGGAAGCAAGAAAAATACCAGGACAAATCAGGGCCAACAACATATTACCACAGGCAGCAAGATTCACTGATATATCAATTATTGCTCGGGATAGAAAGGGCAGAGAAGGAATGGGAACCGGAGTTTACATGATTAACATATAGGAGATCCAGTTGGCCTTGGTGGACCAAGCGTAAGTGTACATGAATGCCTTTCTCACCTGGAAAGACTGTTAGGTTCCCTGGATGGAGTCAAGCGAATACATATAAGGACAGGTGCTGCATCTCCTATGGTTGCAAGGGTTAACGTTGAAGGTGATGATATGTCGGAGGATGAGGTGCCGGATGCGGAGGCTGGTGGGTTGAAAGGTGAAGGCCAGTAAAAGTCTGTCCTTGGTGCATCTGGGGAAGGTAGAATGAGAGCAGCATTATGAGATACAGAGGAGTCATGTGCGAGGGAACCATTTACAACATTATCCCACTAATCACATCTTTCCATCTCCACCCTTTTCCAATTTCGGTAGATACACTTTCCTATGCAACTCCTTGGTTCACTAGTCCCTTCCCACCCAAACCACAACTCCTCAGGTAGTTTCCCTTGCAGCCATAGGAGATGTAACACTTGCCTTTATACCTCCTCCCTTGACACCATTCAGGGAGCGTACGAGTCCTTCCAGGTAAGACAGAGGTTCACATGCACCTCCTCTAACATGTACTGCATCTGGACTGTTCCCGATGTGGGTTCACGTTTATCAGCGAGACCAAGTGTAGATTGTGACTGTTTTGCTCAACACTAACACTCGGTCTGCTGAGGCCCATAACATCTCTCAGTTGCTAACCATTTCCATTCCTGTTGCGAACCATCTTAACTCCTCTTCCCATTCACATACTGACCTTTCTGTTGTGGTCTAAACCAACATCTATTGTTCCTTTTTATTACATTTTGGATAGAAAGGGTTTGTTCTCCCTCAAGTGGATGAGGCTAGGGCGTGATCAGGGAGAGATTGATAAAACTACAAGGGAAATAGCTGAGGTAAGGAATAGGAGTACAAATCTGCCATTCGGCCAATTAAGTTTACGCCATCTTTCAATCATGGCTAATCTATCTCTCCCTCCTAACCGCATTCTCCTGCCTTCACCCCATAGCCTCGGACAACTGTACTAATCAAGAATCTATCTATCTCGGCCTTAAAAATATCCACTGACTTGGCCTCTACAGCCTTCTGTGGCAAAGAATACAGCAGATTCACCGCCTAAATACATTTCTCATATCCTTCCTCAAAGAACATCCCTTAAATTTGAAGTTGTAACCTCTAGTCCTAGACTCCTGCAAGTGGAAACAGCCTCTCCATAGCCACTCTATCCAAGCCTGAGAAGAACAGTTTTCCTTGGTGGAGGAAGCTAAAATAAGAGACAGTCATAAGGTGAGAACAATGTGAGTTAGAGGGGATATGAGGAATAATTTCTTCAGACAATGGTTGGAATCTGGACCTTGCCGCATGAGGAGGTGGTGGAGGGGGGGACATTCACAACATCGGAATATTTGAACCACCTGTTGTATAACCCAGACAGAGAAGGCAATAGATGAAACATGAATAAATGGAACAGGTATGGATAAGTAGGTTGGCATGGACATGGTGGGTGGAAGGGCTTGTGTTTCTGCTGTAAACCTCAATGCCTCTCTCAATCCGTAGTTATAACCATATAACAATTACAGCACGGAAACAGGCCATCTCGGCCCTACAAGTCCGTGCCGAACAACTTTTTTTCCCCCTTAGTCCCACCTGCCTGCACTCATACCATAACCCTCCATTACCTTCTCATCCATATGCCTATCCAATTTATTTTTAAATGATACCAACGAACCTGCCTCCACCACTTCCACTGGAAGCTCATTTCACACCACTACCACTCTCTGAGTAGAGAAGTTCCCCCTCATGTTACCCCTAAACTTAGGGAAAAGCTTGTCCACATCAAATCTGTCTATCCCTCTCATCATTTTAAAGACCTCTATCAAGTCCCCCCTTAACCTTCTGCGCTCCAAAGAATAAAGCCCTAACTTGTTCAACCCATCTCTGTAACTTAGTCGCTGCAACCCAGGCAACATTCTAGTAAATTAGTTGTTGAAACCCAGGCAACATTCTAGTAAATCTCCTCTGTACTCTCTCTATTTTGTTGACATCCTTCCTATAATTGGGCGACCAAAACATTGTACACCATACTCCAGATTTGGTCTCACCAATGCCTTGTACAATTTTAACATTACATCCCAGCTTCTATACTCAATGCTCTGATTTATAAAGACTAGCATACCAAAAGCTTTCTTTGCCACCCTATCTACATGAGATTCCACCTTCAAGGAACTATGCATGGTTATTCCCAGATCCCTCTGTTCAACTCCATTCTTCAATACCCTACCATTTACCATGTATGTCCTATTTTGATTTGTCCTGCCAATGTGTAGCACCTCACATTTATCAGCATTAAACTCCATCTGCCATCTTTCAGCCCATTCTTCCAAATGGCCTAAATCACTCTGTGAACTTTGGAAATCCTCTTCATTATCCACAACACCCCCTATCTTGGTATCATCTGCATACGTACTAATCCAATTTACCACACCTTCATCCAGATCATTGATGTACATGACAAACAACAAAGGACCCAACACAGATCCCTGAGGCACCCCACTAGACACCTGCCTCCAACCCGACAAACAGCCATCCACCATTACACTCAGGCGTCTCCCATTCAGCCACTGTTGAATCCATCTTGCTACTCCTGCATTTATACCCAACAGTTGAACCTTCTTAACATGAGGAACCTTGTCAAAGGCCTTACTAAAGTCCATAGAGACAACATCCACTGCTTTACCCTCGTCAATTTCCCTAGTAAACTCTTCAAAAAATTCAAGAAGATTAGTCAAACATGACCTTCCAGGCACAAATCCATGTTGACTGTTCCTAATCAGACCCTGTTTATCCACAAGCTTATATATATTATCTCTAAGTATCTTTTCCATTAATTTGCTCACCACTGAAGTCAAACTAACAGGTCTATAATTGCTAGGTTTACTCTTAGAACCCTTTTTAAACAATGGAACAACACGCACAGTACGCCAATCTTCGGGGACTATTCCCGTTTCTAATGACATTTGAAATATTTCTGTCATAGCCCCTGCTATTTCTACACTAACTTCCCTCAATGTCCTAGGGAATATCCTGTCCGGACCTGGAGACTTATCCACTTTTACATTTTTCAAAAGTGTCAGTACTTCTGTTACTTTGATACTCATAGTATCCATAGTTACTCTACTAGTTTCCCTTACCTCACATAATTCAATATCCTTCTCCTTGGTGAATACCAAAGAAAAGAAATTGTTCAATATCTCCCCCATCTCTTTTGGCTCTGCATATAGCTGTCCACTCTGTCTCTCCGATGGACCAATTTTATCCCTCGTTATCCTTTTGCTATTAATATAGCTGTAGAATCCCTTTGGATTTACTTTCACCTTACTTGCCAAAGCAACCTCATATCTTCTTTTAGATTTTCTAATTTCTTTCTTAAGATTTTTTTTACATTCCTTATACTCCTCAGGCACCTCATTTACTTCATGCTGCCTCTAATTATTGTAGATCTCCCTCTTTTTCCGAACAAGATGTCCAATTTCCCTTGAAAACCAGGGCTCTTTCCAATTGTTACTGTTTCCTTTCAACCGAACAGGAACATAAAGATTCTGTACTCTTAAAATTTCCCCTTTAAATGTCCTCCATTTCTCTTCTGCATCCTTTCCATAAAACAAAATGTCCCAGTTCACTCCTTGTAAATCATTTCGCATCTCATCAAAGTTAGCCTTTCTCCAATCAAAAATCTCAACCCTAGGTCCAGTTCTGACCCTCTCCATTTTTGGCAAATATTCCATAGTTGTTTGAGATGCTCAAGCGGAATATGGAGATGGTGTGTATTTGGATATTCAGAAGGCATATGACGAGGTGCCACACACAAAGATGTTACACAAGACAAGTGCTCACAGTGTTGGGGAAGTGTCTAGGCATGGACTAGACTGGTGTGTAGGCATGGGGAAGACTGGTTGGCACAGAGAAGGCAGAGACAGAATGAGTAAGTCTTTTTCAGACTGTAATGATGTTACAAGAGGAAAGTTTTGGAAAGAACTGCAGATGCTGGAAAAATCGAAGGTAGACAAAAATGCTGGAGAAACTCAGCGGGTGAGGCAGCATCTATGGAACAAAGGAATACGTGATGTTTCAGGTCCCTTCTTCTGAACAAAGGTCTCGAGACCCTTCTTCTGGAGAACGATCTCAACCCGAAACATCGCCTATTCCTTCGTTCCATAGATGCTGCCACACCCGCTGAGTTCCTCCAGTATTTTTGTCTACTAACAAGTGGAGAGCCACAGGGATCAATTCTGGGCCTTCAATTATTTACTGTTTACATTAACCACCCAGAGGGAGCAGTGTAGAAGGATCCATGTTTTCTGATGACATAAAAACAGTGGAGAAATCTTCCTTCATCTGCACTCTCCATTTAGAAAATAGTCTTTATTTTGATTCAATCTTCCAGATTCACACAGGAAATGCAGTCTTAATTTTGTAACAAGAAGAATCAATACAGGGAGTTTGATCCCCAAAGCCTCCACATCCTTCCTGTAATGGGGTGACCAAAACTGACATATTACTCGGAATGTTGCCACAACCAAGTCCTGTGAAGCTGTAATATGACTTCCTAACTCTTATACTCAATTCCCCAGCTGATGAAAGCAAATATGTGCTATGCTTGAGCAGAGTCAGTAAGTCTCGGAGTGCAGTGTGATTGTGGAATACACTACAACAAAAACTGTGGAGGTCAAGGCTCAACTGAAATATTCAGAACCAGGGTGATGGTTTCCTGTTGGACAAGGGCAATAAGGGCCCAATAATGATTCACTTCCCTCTCACTGGCCACCAACCTTCCATCATCCCCCATCACCAAGTTATTACAACCATTTTTACCAATAACACACCTTTTACATAGTAAATTGGGGAAGCATTATGGATAATCAGAGGCAGGGTCTCAGTGAGGCAAACTCAGAGGAGAGGATCAGGCAGACAAAGCTACAGCAGGGAATGGTGGAATGAAAGGATGTGAGAATTTAAACTATTTTGTTGACATCCTTCCTATAATTGGGCGACCAAAACTGTACACCATACTCCACATTTGGTCTCACCAATGCCTTGTACAATTTTAACATTACATCCCAGCTTCTATACTCAATGCTCTGATTTATAAAGGCTAGCATACCAAAAGCTTTCTTTACCACCCTATCTATATGCGATTCCACCTTCAAGGAACTATGCACAGTTATTCCCAGATCCCTCTGTTCAACTGTATTCTTCAATTCCCTATGAGGTGATGTTCCTCCAATTTGTGCTGGGCCTCACTCTGGCAATGGAGGAGGCCCAGGACAGATTTGGAATGGGAGGGGGAGTTGAAGTGCTGAGCCACCAGGCGATCAGGTTGATTAATGCGAACTGAGCGGAGGTGTTGGGCGAGCCTGCCTGCGCTTGATCTCGCCAATGTAGAGAAGTCGGAATCTAGAACAACGGATGCGGTAGATGAGGTGCAGGTGAACCTCTGGCTCACCTGGAACGACTGCTTGGCTCCTTGGATCGAGTCAAGGGGGAAGGTAAAGCGACAAATGTAGCATTTCCTGCGGTTGCAAGGGAAAGTACTCGGGGAGGGGGTGGTTTGGGTGGGAAGGGACGAATTGACCAGGGAGTTACGGATGGAGCAGTCTCTGTGGAAAGCAGAAAGGGGAGGAGATGGGAAGATATGGCCAGTGGTGGGATCCCATTGGAGGTGGCGAAAATGTCGGAGGATTATTGGTTGTATGTGAAGGCTGATTAGATTAGATTAGATATTACTTTATTAATCCCCTTATTCAGGGGAAATTCAGATGTCCTTGCAGCACACTAATAAAAATGCAACATAGCATTCAAGAAGTTTAACATAAAACATAAAAACATCCCCCCACAGTGGTTTCCACTGTGGTTCCCACTGTGGGGGAAGGCACAAAGTCCAGTCCCCATCCTCTTGTCCACCTAGAGTCGGGCCTATTGAGGCCTCCACAGTCGCCGTTACGGGGCCCGATGTTCCCGGCCGTTCTCGCCGGGTGATGGTACTCCGGCGTCGGGAGAACCCTCAGCGGCTTGGGGGTGCCAGGATAGAAACATAGAAACATAGAAATTAGGTGCAGGAGTAGGCCATTTCGGCCCTTCGAGCCTGCACCGCCATTCAATATGATCATGGCTGATCATCCAACTCAGTATCCCGTACCTGCCTTCTCTCCATACCCCCTGATCCCCTTAGCCACAAGGGCCACATCTAACTCCCTCTTAAATATAGCCAATGAACTGGCCTCAACTACCCTCTGTGGCAGAGAGTTCCAGAGATTCACCACTCTCTGTGTGAATGGCCGCCTTCTTACCGGAGACCGCGGCTTCCAAGCCAACAGACCGCGCTGAACGGAGCTTCACACACTGGCGATCTCGACGAGAGATCCCAGGCTCCGGGATGTAAAGTTCAGCGCCGCAGCTGGCCGCTCCACAGAACCGCGGCTCCACAATGTTATTATCGGCGGTCCCAGCATTCTGGAGTTCCAGCGCGGCGACTCAAGCAAGGCATTGCCCGCTCCGCAATAGCGTTCCAGCGCTGTGCCGCCACCAAAGCCGAGGTTCTGGCCAGGTCCCCTCAGAAAACGTCGCTCCAGGACCCGCTGGTAGGCCGCGAGGACAGGTCGAAGGTGCTGCTCGGAGGAAGGCAGCCTCTCCGACCAGGTAGGGACTTGAAAAAGCAGTTTCCCCTTCCCCCCCACCACCCCCCACACATAAAAAGATTAGACCCCCCAACTACACACTTTAACGTACTAAAAATAATAAAAAAAAGAAGTGAAAGAAAACGGACAGCTGCAGGACTGGCAGCCGTACAGGATGTGAATGGGGTGAAAGGTGAGGACAAGGGGGACTCTGTCCTTGTTACGAGTAGGGGGGTGGTGAGTAAGAGTGGAGCTGCCCGATATAGAGGAGACCCTGGTGAGCTTTATATATAATAGACGTGGGGACATGAATGACAATGAGAACATTTCCAATGCCCTGGTCTGGAACACCTCATCCTGGGTGGAGATGCGGCATAGACGGAGGAATTGGGAGTAGGTGATAACCCTTACAGGAAGCAGGGTGGGAAGAAGTGTAGTCAAGATAGCTGTGGGAATCAGTGGGTTTGTAGTAGATGTTGGTCAGTAATCTGTTCCCTGCGATGGAGATGGTGAGATCTAGAAATGGTTGGGAGATGTGAGAAATGGTCCAGGTGAAATTGTCCAGGAGTCAAAGGAAAAGTTGTTGAGGTTTAGTACCAGCTCCGCTAGGCGGAGAGTATTAGTAGACGGAGATTGGTTCTGCGGTGGAGGAAGAAACAAAGGGCTTTAACACCCTCTTGTGGAGGATGGAGGTGTAGAGTGACTGGACATCCGTAGCGAAGATAACGGAGTGGGGGCCGGGAAAACGGAAGTCATGGAGGATACAAAGAAAGTGTGAGGTGTGTTGGACATAGGTGGGAAGGCTTTTGACCACGGGGGATAGGATGGAGTTCGGTGGGAATTAGAAACTAAGCCAATGAGATCACCTCTCATTCTTCTAAACTGCAGCAAGTACAGACTGACCTTCAGTTTTATCCTTTCATGTCAAGCTTCGATGTTTTGTTGGGATGAGAAAAACTGCAGATGCTTGTAATCCAGGATAAAGACAGACCCTGGAGGCACAAGAAATTGCAGAAGATGAGTTACCAAAAAAATGATACAAAATGCTCTAGCCGGGTCCCGGCCTTCATGTTCACGAGACATGCTGCCTGACCCGCTGAGTTATTCCAATACCTCGTGTGTTGTTTTTTTTTTTTAAAGTGACCCTGCTTGGAATCCTTAACATCTCAGGTAACGTCTGTGGATAGAGAAAATAGAAATGAAGCTCTTCCTCGTAGATGTTGTCTCTCCTCAGAGATGCTGTCCGATCTGTCAGTGATTCATTGATCCGCAGTGTCCGGGTACTGAGTGTTCAAGTTCAAGTGAGTTTATTGTCATGTGTCCCTGATAGGATGAAATTCTTGCTTTGCTTCAGCACACAGAACATAGTAGGCATTTACTACAAAATAGATCAATGTGCCCATGTACTATAATATGAATAAATAAAATGATAAAGTGCAAATAACAGATGATTGGTTATTAATAATCAAGGTTTTGTCCAAGCCAGGTTTAATAGCCTGGAGAACGGATCAGGCATAATAGTGGGGAACGGGTCAGGCATAAATCAACCCCCTTACTTCGACTGTGGATTTATCGGGTCACGACCCATGACCTGTACTGTTGCTACGCTACTCCAAATGGATTACACGCGATGAACTGCAGGTCGGCACTGACCATTGTTTCCAGCATAGCGGGCCCATTAAAACCCACCGAAGTGGTCAATTTTTGCGCTGTAAATAATTATGGAAATCGGGATAAGCGTGAGAGACATTTATCCTGCTTCAGAATTCCAAAAGTGCGGAGAAATGACGGTAGATAGAAGCGAGAGCTGAAGGGGACAACAACAGCCAAGGTGCTTGGCGAATATTGGCCGTTTACTCACTGCATTTCATCAACTAAGGCATTATTTGTGTTTTTTCTTGATTCCAAAAAGTTTCAGAAGTGACAAATCAGGCTGTAAAATTTTTGAATTACCCATGGTTCTCAAGTGGATTTTTACATACAAAAACAAGACGCCTCTGAAGCAAAATTTACAGCCAGATTTATCACTTCTGAGACGTTTTAGATACCAAAGGAATCAAGAAAAAACAAAATAATGCCTTACTGTTGATGAAATGCAGTGAGCAAAGGCGATAATTCACAATATTTTTAATCTCGATATCTGCTTGGCCAATGTTCGCCAAGCACTTGAGCTGTTTTGGTCCCTTCAGCTCTCGCTTCTCTTTACCTTCATTTCGCTTCACTTTTGGAATTCTGAAGTTGGGTACATGTCTCTCACACTTATCCCGACTTCCACAATTTTTTACAGCGCAAAAATACAACATTTTGGCGGTTTTTAACAGGTAGGAAAGTACACATTTCGTGTATTAACAACATATATCGGAAGCTGCGATGTCCTCCAGATGGATTGAGCGGCTCCGCGCCTCAAGGCCT
The DNA here is from genome assembly GCF_028641065.1 of Leucoraja erinaceus. Classification (NCBI taxonomy): domain Eukaryota; kingdom Metazoa; phylum Chordata; class Chondrichthyes; order Rajiformes; family Rajidae; genus Leucoraja; species Leucoraja erinaceus. Next base: position 71,085 of record NW_026576303.1, read on the forward strand.
ATGACCCAGTGACCTTACGTGCAACCCCCCTATTCAGTGACCCACAGTGTTCGGATTATCTATATTACTAAAACTCTGTTCTTGACCGGTTTTGGCGATCTGTGCTGCAATTTCCGAGAGAACACCGCCACCTACGTCCATCATTTTTGACCACCTCGCTCAGAGCCCCCCTCCGCCGTATGTGTGCCGAGGATTTTTCCCGTCGATGAAAATGTGACAGAGATATTAATGAATTTACAAAATTCTCCATTCTCTCTGCTGCCCCCGCTGGCAGCAGGGGGGAGGGACTATAAAACCAGGAAGTGGTGTGCCTCATGCAGTCTCTTCAAGATGGAGGAAGGCAGAGGGTCACGTTTCTCTGAGCTGTGAATAACACTGAACACATGTCCACACAACTGTGAGTAAGTACCCTTAATGTGGTTTGAAAATGAAAATATGGTTAAAGTAAAAACGCACTGCCTGTAAATGGTTGTTTGGGTTGAAATAAAAAGGCACACTCTCTCTCCCTCCCCCCTCCTCCTCCCCCCCCTCTCCCTCCCCCCCCCTCTCCCCTCCCTCTCCTCCCCCCCCCCCTCCTCCCCCTCATCATCTCCCCCCACTCCTAAACCCCCTCTCCCCACCCCCCCCCCTCCCTCCACTCTCTCCCCCCCTCCTCCCTCTCCTCCCCTCCCTCCCCCCCACCTCCCCTCTCCACTCCTCTCCCCCCCCCCTTCACTCCACCCCCCCCCCCCTCCCCATCCCTCCCCCCCCTCCCCCCCTAACCCCCCCCCCCCACCCCCCCCCCCTCCCCCCCTCCCCCCCCTCCCCCCCCCTCCCCCCCCCCCCCTCCCCCCCCCCTCTCCCCCCTCCCCCCCCTCCCCCCCCCCCCCCCCCCCCCCCCCCCCCCCCCCCCCCCCCCCCCCCCCCCCCCCCCCCCCCCCCCCCCCCCCCCCCCTCCCCCCTCTCTCCCCCCCACCCTCCTACCCCCTTCCCTCCACCTCCCTCCCTCCCTCCCCCTATCTGCTCCGCACCTCACCTCTTCCCCTCCCTCTCACCCCCCCCCCCCCCCCCTCACCCCCTTGCTCTCGGTGGGCGGCGCCCTGGTCAGCAGCGGCCTCACCTCACCCCCCTCCTGCAGCACACCCCCGGGTCTTTCGTCCCAACGCCCTCCCCCTTTCTCTCTTTCTCCCCGCCATCTCCTCTCCTCCACCACCCTCCTTCCCCTAAACCAACCTCCCCTCCCCACCCCCCCGAGTACCCTAACCACTCCCTATCTGCCCCGCCGGGGGCCTCCTCACCACCCGGCACCCCCTATCTGCTCCGCACCTCACCCCCCTCTCTCTCTCCCCCCCCCCCTCTTCCCCCCCCCCTCACCCACCCTTGCTCTCCCTCTTGCCCCTCTCTCTGTGTTTCTGTCTCTCTCTCTGTTTCTGCCCCTTCTCTATCTGCCCTCACTCTCATCCCCCGCCGCCCCCCTCTAGATGTGACTGCAAGTTGGGGGCTATGCGTCAGTAGATACGGTGGTTATGGGGTAAAAGGAGCAAATTAATAATATTCATATTATATCAAGGGGGGGGGGGGTAGTTAGTGTGTGTGACGCTGCATTTATCTGCAAACCTCTGATAAACGTGTCTTTCGCTAAAGCTCCTGTTACCCGGTGCCGGCCGGCCGCCCGCCCGCAGACCCCAAGACCGGTCATTCCGCTGCCCTTTGTCACCGCAGACAAAGACCGGGAACCCGGCATTAACTAGCAGCGCTCTGACCGGCAAAGCTGCTTTCACCACGATTGGTGGGAATGAGTAAGTGTTCAGCAAAGATCCTATAGGATCTTTGGTGTTCAGTACGTGGCCCACACGGGAGGAGGGGTTTGCGGCCGCCTGAGTGAGCTCCGCTTCTCTCAGTCTTCCTGTTGTTGGCCCGGGCGCCGCTTAGTCCAGGGAGCCGGGACACCTACCTGTACACGGGGGATGGCTCAACCCAAAGCTGCGCGGTTCAGCGACGCGGCCGTGGAGATCTTGTTGGAGCAGGTGAAGGCCCGCAGGGAGGTCTTCTTCCCCGCGGATGGGAGGCCGCTGCTACGGCACACCCTTCGCCAGGCTTGGAAGGAGCTGGCTCTCAGCGTGAACGCCCGCAGCCACAGCCCCAGAACAGGAGAGCAGTGTCGCCAGAAGTTCAACGACCTGACTCGGACGGCCAGGGTTAGTGGGGACGCTGCCTTGTGTACGGCTGGTGCTGTGCAAAGACCCTATAGCAAAGCTTTGCTATAGGATCTTTGGTGCTGTGTACGCGGACGCGTTGGTGAAGCGACCATCCGTAAGGGCCTGTCCCACCAGCATGCATCTAGTAGCAATGTTACAACATTTTGAGATTTAAAAAATCAAGTCTGCAATTTATCCCATCAGGTAAAACATAAAAAGAAGTTTAATTTGACACCTAATTCACTTTCAGTTTTGGTCCCCTAATCTGAGGAAAGACATTCTTGCCATAGAGTGAGTACAGAGAAGGTTCACCAGACTGATTCCTGGGATGTCAGGACTTTTCATATGAAGAAAGACTGGATAGACTCGGTTTGTACTTGCTAGAATTTAGAAGATTGAGGGGGGATCTTATAGAAACTTGGGGTTGGACAGGCTAGATGCAGGAAGATTGTTCCCGATGTTGGGGAAGTCCAGAACAAGGGGTCACTATTTAAGGATAAAGGGGAAATTGTTTAGGACCGAGATGAGAAAAACGTTTTTCACACAGAGAGCAGTGAATCTCTGGAAATCTCTGCCGCAGAAGGTAGTTGAGGCCAGTTCATTGGCTATATTTAAGAGGGAGTTAGATGTGGCCCTTGTGGCTAAAGGGATCAGGGGGTATGGAGAGAAGGCAGGAACAGGATACTGAGTTGGATGATCAGCCATGATCATATTGAATGGCGGTGCAGGCTCGAAGGGTCGAATGGCCTACTCCTGCATCTATTTTCTATGTTTCATATCTTCAGTATTAAAAAGGTGATGGCCATTTTCATACTAGGAAATTAGCATCTTGTTCCCTATTGATTTTCCATTGACTGAACACAAAAGTTGTGATCAAGGACAGTGAAATGGCCATAACTTTATTAAAAATGAAGAGAACTGAAAGATATTTTCAGTTATTATTAGATTGAAACATTCTGAAACAAATATTAAACAATCTTACTTGGATGACCTGAAATTAAAGCATATAATTAGTTACCCAATTGTAGCTAATTCCAAAATTCAATTACTAGATCTAAACTTCTATCCATTTCTTAAGAAAATATTAACATTTTTAAATAGCCTAAGTGTCCAAAGAACACTCACACAAGAACTCACAATAAAACATGATTTTTAAATCTCATTGACATTAATTTATAGGCCAAATGGAAGGGATTTAGTGTTCAATTGCTGTAAATTCATGGCCATTTAAATCAGCTTGCAAGTGGGATTTTCTCGAACGCACTGGTTTAGAACACTGCTATTGCGGTGGATTGAAGCCCATATGTGGCATGAAAAACACTGCGGGTTGAATGGGCCCCCAAGTCACGTATTCACAACTTAAAATTTTGAATAAACGGATCTTAAGCCCTTTTTAATGTAAAAATAAAGAACCTACTTTGCCTTGTCCCCTACATAAGATCCGTCCCGTTGTCGGTGTTCGCGGCTTTAGAGGATGATTTTTAATCTATTATAATAATTAAATAATCCAATTTAGTTCACAAATACCTGCAGCGAATGAATTTCGCAGCGATTTTTCGTCAGCAACTAAGTAGACTGAACAACATCGATTTCAACAGCCTAGAGAAAATCGCGTTTTAAACCCGCCCCCCTCTCAAAGGCGCCAAAGTCGCACACACGGGCAGCGGCAGAACTGCAGCGCCGCTGAAGGTAAGTTTTGCAACGTACGTTAGGTCATCTAGCGTGACCTAACGTGGTGGCTTGAGGCGTACGACCTAGCGGGGCAGGTCCCACTTCGATCGCCGGAAGCATATGGAGTTGTGCGGGGCTGGTCTCCAAAAATCCTGCACTGTCCGAAAATCCCATGCGTCAACGGCCTGTGGGCCCGCAGGCGCATTGAGAGCGTACGCAGCGGCTTGAAGTCGTACGCAGAACTTATATCTATATATATATATATATTACGTCATGCGCGTACTTACCGCGTACTTAGCGCGAACTCCGCTTCTGTTTGGTTTCGCTAGACGCATGCAATCGCATGCTGGTGGGACAGGCCCTTTAGGGACAAGAAGCCCAGTCCGTGTCCACAGAGCCACAAGAGATGCAACGAGATGCAGGATTTATTTGCTGAAAGGGTGAGGAGTCTTTAGTCACTTTCCCCAGACAGCTGCCAGGGGTGAATCCAGGAGCACATCGGTGAGTTAGTCAGGATAATAGCAAATGTAGTTTTGAGGAAAGTCAGCTCAGCAAGGGCAAATAAAATGGGAAACAGGCTTAAGGGACCGAACGGCGTCCTCTTATTCCTCATAGTCTGATTGATTCCATGGTCACTGCTCATGGGCACCTCGCATCAAGAAAGAGGTGAAGGTGTGGAGATTTCCTAAACCAGCTCTAGAGATGAGTGATCTGTCGAGAGGCCAAGGCCATTCCTCCTGGAACAGAGGGGGTTTTGAGGGATTCTAATGGTTTTTAGAATAATGGGAGCAGCCAACAGAGAAACTGTTCTCATGGGTGTAGGGTGACACAAAATGCTGCAGGAACTCAGTGGGACAGGCATTTCTGGAGAGAAGGAATGGGTTTAAGAAGGAACAGTACAGTACAGTTTTGGTCTCCTAATTTGAGGAAGGACATCCTTGTGATTGAGGCAGTGCAGCGTAGGTTCACGAGATTGATCCCTGGGATGGCGGGACTGTCATATGAGGAAAGATTGAAAAGACTGGGCTTGTATTCACTGGAGTTTAGAAGAATAACCATATAACAATTACAGCACGGAAACAGGCCATCTCGGCCCTACAAGTCCGTGCCGAACAACTTTTTTTTCCCCTTAGTCCCACCTGCCTGCACTCATACCATAACCCTCCATTCCATTCTCATCCATATGCCTATCCAATTTATTTTTAAATGATACCAACGAACCTGCCTCCACCACTTCCACTGGAAGCTCATTCCACACTGCTACCACTCTCTGAGTAAAGAAGTTCCCCCTCATGGTACCCCTAAACTTCTGTCGCTTAATTCTGAAGTCATGTCCTCTTGTTTGAATCTTCCCTATTCTCAAAGGGAAAAGCTTGTCCACATCAACTCTGTCTATCCCTCTCATCATTTTAAAGACCTCTATCAAGTCCCCCACTTAACCTTCTGTGCTCCAGAGAATAAAGACCTAACTTATTCAACCTATCTCTGTAACTTGTTGAAACCCAGGCAACATTCTAGAAAATCTCCTCTGTACTCTCTCTATTTTGTTGACATCTTTCCTGTAATTGGGCGACCAAAATTGTACACCATACTCCAGAATTGGTCTCACCAATGCCTTGTACAATTTTAACATTACATCCCAGCTTCTATACTCAATGCTCTGATTTATAAAGGCTAGCATACCTAAAGCTTTCTTTACCACCCTATCTATATGAGATTCCACCTTCAATGAACTATGCACGGTTATTCCCAGATCCCTCTCTTCAACTGTATTCTTCAATTCCCTACCATTTACCATGTACGTCCTATTTTGATTTGTCCTGCCAAGGTGTAGCACCTCACATTTATCAGCATTAAACTCCATCTGGCATCTTTCAGCCCATTTTTCCAAATGGCCTAAATCACTCTGTAGACTTTGGAAATCCTCTTCATTATCAACAACACCCCCTATCTTGGTATCATCTGCATACTTAATAATCCAATTTACCACACCTTCATCCAGATCATTGATGTACATGACAAACAACAAAGGACCCAACACAGATCCCTGAGGCACCCCACTAGTCACCTGCCTCCAACCCGATAAACAGCCATCCACCATTACCCTCTGGTTTCTCCCATTCAGCCACTGTTGAATCCATCTTGCTATTCCTGCATTTATACCCAACAGTTGAACCTTCTTAACCAACCTTCCATGAGGAACCTTGTCAAAGGCCTTACTAAAGTCCATATAGACAACATCCACTGCTTTACCCTCGTCAATTTCCCTAGTAACCTCTTCAAAAAATTCAAGAAGATTAGTCAAACATGACCTTCCAGGCACAAATCCATGTTGACTGTTCCTAATCAGACCCTGTTTATCCACATGCTTATATATATTATCTCAAAGTATCTTTTCCATTAATTCCCTTTTTAAACAATGGAACAATATGCGCAGTACGCCAATCCTCGGGGACTATTCCCGTTTCTAATGACATTTGAAATAGTTTCTGTCATAGCCGCGGCTATTTCTACACTAACTTCCCTCAATGTCCTAGGGAATATCCTGTCAGGGCCTGGAGACTTATCCACTTTTATATTTTTCAAAAGTGTCAGTACTTCTTTTACTTTGAACCTCATAGTATCCATAGCTACCCTACTAGTTTCCCTTACCTCACATAATTCAATATCCTTCTCCTTGGTGAATACCGAAGAAAAAAATGTGTTCAATATCTCCCCCATCTCTTTTGGCTCTGCAGTTAGCTGTCCACTCTGTCTCTCCAATGGACCAATTTTATCCCTCGTTATCCTTTTGCTATTAATATAGCTGTAGAAACCCTTTGGATTTACTTTCACCTTACTTGCCAAAGCGACCTTATATCTTCTTTTAGCTTTTCTAATTTCTTTCTTAAGATTCTTTTTACATTCCTTACACTCCTCAAGCACCTCATTTACTTCATGCTGCCTATAATTATTGTAGATCTCCCTCTTTTTCCGAACAAGATGTCCAATTTCCCTTGAAAACCAGGGCTCTTTCCAATTTTTACTGTTTCCTTTCAACCGAACAGGAACATAAAGATTCTGTACTCTTAAAATGTCCCCTTTAAATGTAGTCCATTTCTCTTCTACATCTTTCCCATAAAACAAAATGTCCCGGTTCACTCCTTTTTAATCATCTCGCATCTCATCAAAGTTAGCCTTTCTCCAATCAAAAATATCAACCCTAGGTCCAGTTCTGACCCTCTCCATAATTATATTGAAACTAATGGTATTGTGATCACTGGACCCGAAGTGCTCCCCAACGCATGCATACCTCTGCCACCTGTCCCGTCTCATTTCCTAACAGGAGGTCTAGCACTGCCCTTCCTCTAGTAGGTACCTCTATGTATTGCTGCAAAAAACTATCCTGCACACATTTTACAAACTCCAAACCATCCAGCCCATTTACAGAATGTGTTTCCCAGTCTATGTGTGGAAAGTTGAAATCTCCCACAATCACCACCTTGTGCTTACTACTAATATCTGCTATCTCCTTACATATTTGTTCTTCCAATTCTCGTTCCCCATTTGGCGGTCTATAATACACCCCTATAAGTGTTGCTACACCTTTCCCACTTCTCAGTTCCACCCAAATAGCCTCCCAAGATGAGCCCTCCAATCTATCCTGCCAAAGCACTGCTGTAATATCTTCCCTGACTAGCAATGCAACACCTCCACCTCTTGCCCCTCCAATCCTATCACACCTGAAGCAACGAAATCCTGGAATATTTAGTTTCCAATCACAGCCCTCCTGCAACCATGTTTCACTGATCGCCACAACATCATACTTCCAGGTGTTTATCCAGACTCTAAGCTCATCCACCTTTCTTACAATGCTCCTAGCATTAAAATATGCACATTTAAGAAACCCCCCGTCTCTTATTCTCTGTTTATTTCATTTTTTTTCTTTCTCCTCTTGTGCCCGAGTGCTTCCCTTTTCTGCTTCCTGCCTCCCATTCTGTCGATTAGCTTTCTCTATTTGAGTCCCTCGCCCAACCATTCTAGTTTAAAGTCTCCCCAGTAGCCTTTGCAAATTTCTCCGCCAGGATATTGGTCCCCCTCGGGTTCAAGTGCAACCCATCCTTTCTGTATAGGTCCCACCTTCCCCAAAAGATGTCCCAATGATCCAGAAACTTTAATCCCTGCCCTCTGCACCAGTCTTTCAGCCACGCATTTATCCTCCACCTCGCTCCATTCCTACTCTCACTGTCGCATGGCACAGGCAGTAATCCTGAGATTGTTACCTTTTTGGTCCTTTTCCTTAACTCTCCTCCCAACTCCCTAAATCCTCCCTTCAGGACCTCTTCCCTTTTTTTACCTATGTCATTGGTACCTATATGTACCACGACCTCAGGCTCCTCTCCCTCTGATTTCAGGATATCTTGGACGCGTTGAGACACGTCCGAGACCTTGGCACCAGGGACGCAGACCACCATCCTGGTCTCCCGACTGCGTCCACAGAATCGCCTATCCGACCCCCTAACAATAGAGTCCCCAATTACTATTGCCCTCTTTTTTTCCCTGCCTTTCGGAGCAACAGGGCTGGTCTCTGTGCTGGAGGCCCGTCCGCTGTCGCTACCCCCGGGTAGGCTGTCACCCCCATCCGTACTCAAACAGGAGTACTTATTTGCATCGTGTACCGACATTGGAATACTCACTCGTTCCTGCCTCTGCCCCTTGCCCTTCCTTAGCGTAACCCACATGTCACTCTCCCGTGGTTTTGGAGTGACCACCTCCCTATAACTCCCCTCTATGACCTCCTCACTCTCCCTGATCAGACAGAGGTCATCGAGCTGCTGCTCCAGGATCCTAATACGGTCCCTTAGGAGCCCCATCTCGCTGCACCTGGTGCAGATGTGGACGTCTGGAGGGCCATCCGACACCATGACCTCCCACATCTGACATCCAGAACAGTACACTGCACTGACTGTCATTCTCCCGTCTTACCCTGGATCCGATACCAGTATAATACAATAGAAACTGCTGGGAGAAATCAGCAGGTATCTGACTCACAACAGCTGCTCCCTCGTGACCTTTAAACTGCACCTTTATTATATAAACAAAAAGCACTGTACCTTTAGCCCACTGTACCCTTGGCTCACTGTACCTTTACTAAAGCACTGTACCTTTACTAAAGCACTGTACCCCCACTGTACCATTGGCTCACTGTACCTTTACTAAAGCACTGCACCTTTAACCAGAAAGCACAAATGCTAACCTGAGGTTGCACCCAATCAGCTGCTTCCTCTAGTCTGCTTCCACCAATCAGCGGCTTCCACCAGAACCCAGATCTTTGCTCCCTGTGGATTGTGGAACGTTACGGATTTTGGTAAAAGCCCTGACCCTCCTCCACACTCTCCAACGGTCCCGGGCCTCTGTGAAAACAAGCCCCACGCCCGATTTAAGTACTCACCGCCCTGACCCTCCTCCACACTCTCCAACGGTCCCGGGCCTCTGTGAAAACAAGCCCCACGCCCGATTTAAGTACTCACCGCCCTGACCCTCCTCCACACTCTCCAACGGTCCTGGGCCTCTGTGACATAAAGCCCCACGCCCGATTTAAGTACTCACCGCCCTGACCCTCCTCCACACTCTCCAACGGTCCCAGGCCTCTGAGGGGGATATCTTATAGAAACATATAAAATTATAAAATGACTGTTCCCAATGTTGGGCGAGTCCAGAACCAGGGGCCACAGTCTTAGAATAAATGCGTAATTTAAGACTGAGGTGAGAAAAAACATTTTCACCCAGGGAGTTGTGAATTTATGGAATTCCCTGCCACAGAGGACAGTGCCAAGTCACTGGATGGATTTAAGAAAGAATTAGATAGAGCTCTAGGTGCTAGTGGAATCAAGGGATATGAGGAGAAGGCAGGCAAGGGTTATTGATGGGGGACGATCAGCCATGATCACAGTGAATGACGGTGCTGGCTCGAAGGGCCGAATGACCTTCTCCTGCACCTATTTTCTATGTTTCTATGAACTACAGATGCTGAAAAATCTAAGGTAGACAAAGGTGCTGGAGAAACTCAGCGGGTCCAGCAGCATCTATGGAGCGAAGGAAAAAGGCAACGTTTCGGGCTGAAACCCTTCTTCAGTCTGGAGAAGGAATGGGTGATGTTTTGGGTCGAGACCATCCTTCAGTCAGGGGAGAGGGACATATAGAGATATGGAAAGGTAAGATATGAGAACACAGATCAGGGGACAATCCAGAAAAACGTAGAATGGTTCATTGCTAGATGAGGTGAAGGTGACAACGAGACCTCATTCAGTAAAACGTAATCAGGAGGACAGTAGAACTAATGGTAGAACTAGGATCGGAAAGGGAGAGAAAGCAAGGGTTACTTGATGTTAGAGAAATCAATATTCCTACTGCTGGTCTGTTAGCTGCCCAAATGAAATATGACAGTGGAGGAGGCCCAGGACAGAAAAGTCAGTGTGGGAATGGGAGGGGGATTTAAGTGTTTAGCAACCTGGAAATTAAATGGGCCTCGGCAGACTGAGCGGAAGTCGTCAGCGAAATGTTCGCCAAGCTTGCGCTTTGTCTCAATGATATATAGAGCGGCCTACTATGAATGGCCTACTTCTGCACCTATTTTCTTACTGCGGGTACAGTAGATGAGGTTAGAGAATGTGCAAGTGAACCTCTGCCTCACCTGAAAGGATTGTTAGGGTCCTTGGATGAAATTGAGGACAAGACAAGAGAGATTATTGTCATATGCCCCAGATAGGACAATGAAATTATTGCTTTGCATCAGCACAGCGGAATATAGTAGGCAAGAATACAGAACGTATCATATCACTGTGTCCATACACCATTGTATAAATATGTACACACATCAATCAATAAGCAAATAAACAGATAATGGTCTATTAGTGTTCAGAGATTTGTTTCAGTTGAGTCTAATAGTCTGATGGCTGTGGGGAAAAGCTATTTCTGAACCTGGACTTTGCAGTCTTCAGGCTCCTGTACATTCTACCTGAAGGTAGCGGGGTGATGAGTGGCCAGGATGGTGTGGGTCCTTGATGATGCTGCCAGCCTTTTTAAGGCAGCGACTGCGATAGATCCCCTCGATGGTAGGGAGGTCAGAGCCGATGATGGATTGGGCAGTGTTTACTACTTTTTGTAGTCTTTTCCTCTCCAGGGCGCTCAAGTTGCCAAACCAAGCCACGGTGCAACCGGTCAGCATGCTCTCTACTGTGCAGCTGTAGTACTGACAAAAGTACTGACACTTTTGAGAAATATAAAAGTGGATAAGTCTCCAGGTCCGGACAGGATATTCCCTAAGACATTGAGGGAAGTTAGTGTAGAAATAGCAGGGGCTATGGCAGAAATATTTCAAGTGTCATTAGAAACGGGAATAGTGCCGGGGGATTGGCGTACTGCGCATGTTGTTCCATTGTTTAAAAAGGGGTCTAAGAGTAAACCTAGCAATTATAGACCTGTCAGTTTGACGTCAGTGGTGGGCAAATTAATGGAAAGGATACTTAGAGATAATATATATAAGCATCTGGATAAACAGGGTCTGATTAGGAACAGTCAACATGGATTTGTGCCTGGAAGGTCATGTTTGACTAATCTTCTTGAATTTTTTGAAGATGTTACTCGGGAAATTGATGAGGTAAAGCAGTGGATGTTGTGTATATGGACTTCAGTAAGGCCTTTGACAAGGTTCCTCATGGAAGGTTGGTTAAGAAGGTTCAATGGTTGGGTATTAATGGTGGAGTAGCAAGATGGATTCAACAGTGGCTGAATGGGAGATGCCAGAGAGTAATGGTTGATGGTTGTTTGTCAGGTTGGAGGCCAGTGACGAGTGGGGTGCCACAGGGATCTGTGTTGGGTCCACTGTTGTTTGTCATGTACATCAATGATCTGGATGATGGTGTGGTAAATTGGATTAGTAAGTATGCAGATGATACTAAGATAGGTGGGGTTGTGGGTAATGAAGTAGAGTTTCAAAGTCTACAAAGAGATTTATGCCAGTTGGAAGAGTGGACTGAAAGGTGGCAGATGGAGTTTAATACTGATAAGTGTGAGGTGCTACATCTTGGCAGGACAAATCAAAATAGGACGTACATGGTAAATGGCAGGGAATTGAAGAATGTAGGTGAACAGAGGGATCTGGGAATAACTGTGCACAGTTCCCTGAAAGTGGAATCTCATGTAGATAGGGTGGTAAAGAAAGCTTTTGGTGTGCTGGCCTTTATAAAATAGCATTGAGTATAGAAGTTGGGATGTAATGTTAAAATTGTACAAGGCATTGGTGAGGCCAATTCTGGAGTATGGTGTACAATTTTGGTCGCCTAATTATAGGAAGGATGTCAACAAAATAGAGAGAGTACAGAGGAGATTTACTAGAATGTTGCCTGGGTTTCAGCAACTAAGTTACAGAGAAAGATTGAACAAGTTAGGGCTTTATTCTTTGGAGCGCAGAAGGTTAAGGGGGGACTTGATAGAGGTCTTTAAAATGATGAGAGGGATAGACAGAGTTGACGTGGATAAGCTTTTCCCACTGAGAGTAGGGAAGATTCAAACAAGGGGACATGACTTGAGAATTAAGGGACTGAAGTTTAGGGGTAACATGAGGGGGAACTTCTTTACTCAGAGAGTGGTGGCTGTGTGGAATGAGCTTCCAGTGAAGGTGGTGGAGGCAGGTTTGTTTTCATCATTTAAAAATAAATTGGATAGTTATATGGACGGGAAGGGAATGGAAGGTTATGGTCTGAGTGCAGGTATATGGGACTAGGGGAGAATATGTGTTCGGCACGGACTAGAAGGGTCGAGATGGCCTGTTTCCTTGCTGTAATTGTTATATTATATGGTTATATGGTTATGGTAGAAGTTAGAGAGAGTCATCCTTGACAAACCGACTCTTCATCAGAGAGTCCTCTGTCGGAGGAGGTAAACGGGCGTGTTGCATCTCCTGTGGGTGCAGGGGAAAGTACCTGGGGAGGGGGTGGTTTTGGTGGGATGGGATGAGTTGCGAAGGGAATGGTCTCAGTGGAAAGGGGTGAAGATTGGAAGTTGTGGCTAGTGGTGAGATCCCGTTGGAGGTGGCTAAAATGGAAGAGGATTGTGTGTTGGATGTGACGGCTGATAGGGTGAATGTTGAGGGGTAAGGGGAAGTGAGGCCTGTTGCGAGGGGGAACAAGGGCTGAGCTGCAGGATACCGAGGAGACCTGTGTGAATGCCTCATCTATGATGGAAAGGGAACCCTCATTGCCTAAAGAATGAGGACATCTCCATGTTCAGGAACAATGGAATACAGAATGAAGGAACAATTATTTAGAGGGATGAAGGTTTCTCCAACAGATGAAATAGCTGGGATTGTGAGCACACTGGAGAGGCAGGCGGTTTATCAAACACAGCTTGTGGTTAAGATTGGGAAATTACTGTTATAGTTTGTCAGTGGGTCAAGAATTAGGGGGCATCAAATGAATGTAAAACAATAAAGAGGGAGATGAGTTCATGGTTTATTATTGCCACTGTCTGGGCAAATAATAACATACATGAGTGCAACAAAATCATACATAAGTATAGCAGATAGTGCAGAAAGAGAAAGTAAACAGGGTGCAGAATGCAGTATTACATCTGCAAGAATGTGCACATTAAAAATGACAGGGCTCCATCAAGATATTTTGTGAGGAGGACGATGCCCTTGCCTTATTCAAAGTGTCTGATAACATTCAGAAAGAAACTGTTTCCAATTGTGGTGGTACCTTTTAGCTGTATCATCTGCCTGTTGAGAGAAGGGAGAAAAATGACTGGGATACAAATAATCTTTCAATATTGTGGCTGCTTTCCCGAGGCAGCATGAAAGCGGGGTTGGGAAAGTGATCCTATTTGACGGGTTGGACTGCGTCTGCAACTCTGCAATTTCTTATAATCCTAGGGGGGAGCAGTTGCCACAGCAAGGTGTGATGTATCCCAAAAGGGATTATTAACCTGTCGTGATTGGTTAGGTTATTTGGGGAAATGCCAGAATTCCTCAGTCTACTGTGGAAGCAGAGGTGTTTGTGCGATGTCCTGGTCATCATGATTGGACATTGACCATTCTTTAACATGGCAAACATGGAATTGAGAATGCACTGTATCCTTGGTTGCCAGGCAAGTAACCAAAGGACAGAATTAAGGTAAAGTGACTGACACAGAGCTGAGGAAGTTTCTTTAACCTGGAAAGTGGTTGGAATCAGGATTGCACTATACATGATGTTTCTCTACCCTGCCAAGTAATTGGGATCGGGAACACACCACTTCAGCGGTTGCTTTTGAAGAGGGAGTTGAATTAGCCTGATGCTAGCCACAAGTAGCTGGTGTAACTCAGCGGGACCGGCAGCATCTCTGAAGAGATGGAAAGGGTGGCGTTTCGGTCGAGACCCATCTTCCGTCTCGACCCGAAATGTCACCCTATCCTTCTCTTCAGAGATGCTGCCGATCCCGATGAGTGACTCCAGCATCTCGTGCCCATCTTCAGTTTCAAGCTGCAACTGCAGTTCTGTCCTACACGGGTGGATTAGCCTGTTGGAGGGAACACGGGGAGAGGGCTGGCCGGTACAAAGTCTTCAGCTGGTACAAAGTGGACTGAGGAGTTGCCTCCTGTGCTCATCAAATCTTTTGTGACACTTCCACAGGACAAGCTGGCACACAGAAAAAGGGAGAGGAGCTGTGTTCTTCCATTGAGCCGGGTGGAGCATGAAGCCCTGGACCTTTGGAGAGCCGGGAGGAGGAGATTGGAGAAGCAGCCAGCTGGAGATCAGCCCCCACGGGGTAAGTCCCATCCCGCTTACTCTCTCTCCTTCCAGAGACGAGTGCACATGATGTGTGTCCCTCCTGGAGACGCCCTGTGTGGCTCACAAACCCATGAGTAAGGAGGAGCAAGAGTGGACCACTCGGCCCCTCTGGCCTGTCCCAACATATTTATGATCTGTCCCCCTCTGGGTCAGGTCCTCATTGACTTCAGTCCCCTGATCCTGAAAAGTAATCCATTCCCTTCCAAATGGAAGTACATCCTCTTGAATAATTATTTCCAATGGTTTCCTTACCACTGATACAAGGCACACTGGCCTTATGACCTAAACTTCCAGACTAGCCTGCCATGTGAAACTGATGCATATGGATAATGTCGACCATTGTGTCCCCAATGTTCTTTTGGAGACGTCTACAATTATAGATATATGAGACCAATTCCCTGTGCATCAATTCATGGTCACTATCCTTTATCAGGTTTGTCTATCCCAATGCCGGTAGATCATATCCCTCAATACACTCACACTTTCCCGTCACTGATTTCAGGCTCACCAACCTGCAGTGCACTGGCTCTCCTTAAATAATGGTGCACCCTCCGGTCATCCCAACATCACCTGTGCTTGAAGATGAAACAAATAGCTCTGCAAGGGCCTCTGTAATTTCCTCCCAAGTTTCTTACAGAGATGCACATGACCAGGCCTCGGGGATGTATCATCTAAATGTGCAATAAAATGTTAATTTGAAACCCTAACCTCCTCTTTGATAATCCATATATGATCCAAGGCATCAGAATTTATTTGTCTCAACTTCAAAGATTCCATGATCTCCACTGTAAAAACAAATGTGAAGTATTCATTACAAAACTCACCTACTGTGCCTCCACACATAGTCAACCTTGCTGATCTTCAAAAGGGAGCAATGTTTTAGTTCAGAGATACAGCATGGAAACAGGACCGACAGCCCACCGTTTCCTTGCCGACCAGCAACCACCATACACTAGTTCTATCCTACAGACCAAGACCATATATAGAACCAATAAATCTACAAATCTCCACATCTTTGGAATGAGGGAGGAAACCGGAGCACCTGGAGAAATCTCATGCGGTCACAAGGAGAACGTACAAGCACCCATGGTCAGGATGGAACGAGTCTCTTGCACTGCAAGGCAGCAACTCTACCTCTGGCCTTCTTCTTGCTTGTGGCGTGCACAGCCTAAAGTTGTCAGACAACTTGTTCCATTTGATCTATTTGTTTGTGCACATCGGGTTGATTGCATTAGTCCAAACAGGGTGGACCAAGTGAAGGTTGCAGTTCCCCACCCCTCTGCACCACTGTGCTGACCCTTGTCTCTTGAGCCACTGTTTTACTCTTAGTCTATCTGTAGAATCCCCTGCAATGTTCTTTCACCTGCCAGATCTATGTCCACTCTATTTGTCCTCCAGATTTCTCTCTCAAATGCACCACTACGATTCGTATACTTGACTAGTTTGAACCCAACAGCCTAAACCTGATGAACACCTGCTACCAACTCAGTCACTCTCCAAGAGCAGGCCATTGCTTTGCCCTCTCTAGTTGGGCCCTTTACATATTGATGAAGAATATTTCTTGAACACATATAGGCCGATTATCCTACAGCTCACCCAGTCAATCATCGGACATTAAAACTCTGCCACTTTCCTCCCAGTTGCTGCATCCACTTCCCACTGCTCACTGACCGTAGCCTCTGCTGTATGTTCCAGGTTCATCCCAGGATTGGGGTCATGCCGGACGAGAGATTGAGGAAATGCAGCTCCCAAGAGGTACAGCAGCCACCACAATCCAGCATTCGGTGCCAGGAGCTGGCGGCGAAAGCGTAGGACTGTCAATTGGCTTAACACCGAGCGAGTCGCTGGATGAGGACGAGCAGGAGCCGCCTGCTGTGGGCTGGACAGAGCGAGAGGGGGGTGGCCGGAGTGGAGGGCTGGCATTTGGGGCGGGTGAGTACGGAGAGCTCGGCAGCCCAGCCTTCAGACGCAGGGTCTTCCACCTGCACCACCAGCTACTGGAGGCTGTGGACAGCCTATCCAGCAGCTGCTTGGCCATGTCCAGGGGCACGGAGTCCACCCCCACCCTGGCACACCTCCTGCTCCGGACCCTATCCAGCTTGCAGGATGTGACCCAGCGGGTGCCCAGTTGTGTGAGCTCTGCTTGGACCACGTCTGCCCCAGAGCCCGAGGCACCTGCGTTGGCACCGTTGATCCAAGCTCAGCGGGCTGCCCTCCAGGGTCTGGTCTGCAGCGTCTCCATCGGCCTGGACCAGTTGTGGGATCGGCTGGACGGGGGCTTCAGCCGAGTCACAGGGTCCTGTAATCCATCCCCCCATGGGGCAGCAACGGGGGGACAGAGCGTGGGAGAGCCGTGCATAAGCAGACCGGGCTGCACAGGAGCTGCGGCAACCCAGGGAAGTGACTGACCCCAAGGGCCCAGACTGAAAGACCCCGTGGCACTGGGTCAGTGACTGTCACCCCCATTGGGACATCCCATTGATTTTGATCAGTGATGTCCCGGGCAGAACTATAGGCGCTCAGCGCTGTGCATTGAGTAGATACAACTCAGACTCTGATGGGAGACCGCAAAGCGTCAGTGACTGATGCTGAATCCTGGGAATATCTCGTGGGGTTTCAACGGCGCAGCAAGCGTGAGTATGCTTGATCTCAGGATCTGTGTAGGGGATTGGAATGTGCTGCCTATGGAACTGTGACTTGCTGTTGCTGAGGTAGCTTCATTATTGAGAATAAATACCAGAGACGACTCCTATGTTTATGGTGATCATGTCCACTTGTCGCTCAGTACCTATTGGAAGTTTGTTTTACAATGCAGACACTGTTCAAAGGTCAAGGGTTTTATTGGCGTACTAGAGAGTGAGGAGTGAGAGGAGAGCGGGGAGGGCAGGAAGGGGGTAGAGGAGTAGGGGGGTGGGAGAGGGGTAGTGCAAGAGAGAGAGAGAGGAAGGGGGTGGGGGGGAGATGGGGGATAGGGGGGGGAATGGGAATGGGAGGGGGGGGAGAGGGATAGGGAGAGGAGAGAGAGAGGGGGGGGGGGGGGCGGAGGGGAGGAGGGGGAGAGAGGCAGAAGAGCGGGAGGGGGGGGGGAGAGTGGTAGGGGGCGGGGGGAGGGGAGTGGTAGGAGGGGGAGAGAGAGGGGGGGATAGTGGGACGGGGAGGTTAAGAGTGGTAGAGGGAGTGGTGGAAGAGGCAGAGATGGGTAGGGGGAGAGAGGGGGGGGGGAGGAGGGGAGAGGGGGAAAGTGAGTAGGAGAGAGGGGTGTGGGAGGAGGGGAGGATGGAGGGGAGGGAGAGTGGGAAGAGTGTGGAGGGAGAGGGGTAGGAAAGAGAGGGGGAAAGAGTGTGGAGGAAGGGGGAAGAGATGGGAAAGAGTGGGGAGAGAGAGGGAGGGAGGGGGGGGGGGGGAGGGGGGGGGGGGGGGGGGGGGGGGGGGGGGGGAGATATAAGTGGAAGAATGGGGAGGGAGGGGGAGAGCTGTAGGGCGGAGTGGTGGAAGTGGGAGAGAGGGGGGAGGGGGGGGGGAATGGTGGAAGAGAGAGAGAGGGGTAGGGGAAGGAGGTGGGGGAGATAGGGAGGAAGAGGGGGGGGGAGGGAGGAGAGAAGTGGGAAGGGAGGGGAGAGGGCTAGGGTGAGTGGTGGAAGAGGGACAGAGGGGGGGGGTTAGGGGAGGGGGGGGGAGGAGAGAGGGAGAGGGGGGGGTGGGGTGGGGGGGGGGGGGGGAACAGTGGGGGGGAGGGGTAGGAGGAGTGGTGCAAGAGGGACAGAGGGGTAGGGGAAGGGGGGGGGGAGAGAGAGAGGGAAGGGTGTGGGAGGAGGAGGGAAGGGGGGGGAGGGAAATGGAGAGGTGAGAGGGGTGGTGGAATGGGAGGAGGATGGGGGGGGGGAGAGAGGTGTAGGGGAGGAGGGGGGAGAGAGGTGTAGGGGTGGGGGGGGAGAGGATGGGGGGGGGGGGGAGAGGGGGGGGAGGGGGGGGAGGGAGGGGGGTGGGGAGGGGGGGGGATGGAGGGGTGGGGAGAAAGGGGGAAGGAGAAATGCATGGGGGGGGGGAGAAAGGTGTGGGGGATGGGGGAGGGGGAAGGAGGGAGATGGGGGGGAGAGGGAGGGGGAAGAGTGTGGAGTGAGGGAGAGAGAGGTGGGGGGGAGAGAGGGGGGGAAAGAGAGGGGGAGGGAGAGAGAGGGGTAGGGGAGTGGTGGAAGAGGGTCAGGGGTAGGGAGAATGGGTGGGGGCGAGAGGGGAGGTAGGGTAGAGATAGGGGTTGGTGGTAAGGGGGAGAGAAGTGAAAGAGTGAGAAGGGAGGGGTAGGGGGAGGGGGGAAGAGGTAGGGGGGGGAGAGGGAAGGGGAGAGGGAAGAGAAGGAAGGGGTGGGGGAGATAGGGATGGGGGGGGAGGAGGAGGGAGGGTTGGGGAGGGGAGGAGAGGTGTGGGGAGGGAGGAGAGGAGGGAGATGGGGTAGGAGGTAGAGGGGAAAGTGCGTGGATGGAGGTGGAAGAGTGGGGAGGTGGAGGGGGGAGGGGGAGGGGGGGGGGGGGGGAAGGGGGGGGGGGGGGAAGGAGGGGGGGGGGGGGGGGGGGGGGGGAAGTGGGGGGGGGGAGGGGAGGGGAGAGAGGGAGAGGGGTGAGGAGATAGAGAGGGTTAGAGAGGGGGAGAGGGGGGGGAGAGTGGTGTGGGGGGGGGAGAGGGATGGGGGATGGAGGGGAGGAGGGAGGTGGGGTAGGGGACGGAGGGGGGGAAGAATGTTGAGAGAGGGGAAGACGGGTGGGGGGGGGAGAGAGGGGAAATAGTGAGGAGGGAGCGTGGAAGGGGTAGGGGCAGTCCATCTGTTTCCAATTCCTTTTCACCCCCAATCCTCTTTCTCTATTCCCACACACGTGATGACGTGCTTCGACAAAGGGTGGGAGGGGCTGGGGCTGGTGCAAAGGCATATGTAAATGGATCCATTCCGATTGGACATCTGTGAGCATTGGGCATTGTGACATTACACGATGGAACGTTCACCAACATGTTATGAGTGAGAGCTGGGTTTTTTTTTAATTGGGGGGGGGGGGGGGGGGGGGGAGAAGGGTTTATTAAAAATGTGTTCATAAACATGCCAACATTTATAATCAGGAGTGGAATGAAAAGTGAAATCTCTACCGAAATGGAAAAAATCTGGGCGTTTCTGCATCTGACATTGGCGTGGCAATGAATCAAAGGCTGGCAGCCACAAGTCAGAAACACACCCGGCCAGCCAGCCGGGCAGCAACACAGTTTTATACTGTAACTAGACTAAGTGCAGACCCGTTGGGTCTGTTTCCCCAACGTTCGTTTGCGGGGGTTGGGGGGAGCTGCAGCATCACACTCACACCAACCTCCCCCCAAACACACAGGTGGGCAGAGGGAGAAGGGGAGACGGGTTGGGGAGAGGGGAGGTAGGGGAGAGGGGGAGGAGGAAATGGGAGAAATTTGGGAGGGAGAACAGCGCGGTGAGAGGGGGATGGGAAGGGGGAGGAGAGTGGGGAGGGGGAGGAGAGTGTGGAGGGCAGGAAGGGAGGGGGAGAGGGGTAGCGGGGGAGTGGTGCAAGAGAGGGGGTGGGGGGGAGATGGGTGGAGAGGGGGGAGATGGGGGGGGAGGCGGAGAGGGAGAGGGGGTGGAGAGGGGTGAGTAGAGGGAGATGGAGAGGGGGAGAGGGATGGGAAGGGGAGAGAGCGATAGGGAGGGGGAGAGGTGTGGGGGGGGGGGGAATGGGGGGTAGGGGAGGGAGGGTTAAGAGTGTGGAGGGGGAGAGAGGGGGGGGGGGGAGAGAGAGGGGAAATCGTGTGGAGGGAGAGTGGATGGGGGAGGGGTAGGGACAGTCCATCTGTTCCCCATTCCTTTTCACCCCCAATCCTCTTTCTCTATTCCCACACACGTGATGACGCGCTTCGACACAGACTGGGGGGGGGTGGGGGGGGGGGGGAGGGGCTGGGGGTGCTGCAAAGGCATATGTAAATGAATCCATTCCGATTGGACATCTGTGAGCGTTGGGCATTGTGACATCACATAGAAACATAGAAACATAGAAATTGGGTGCAGGAGTAGGCCATTCGGCCCTTCGAGCCTGCACCGCCATTCAATATGATCACGGCTGATCATCCAACTCAGTATCCCGTACCTGCCTTCTCTCCATACCCCCTGATCCCCTTAGCCACAAGGGCCACATCTAACTCCCTCCTAAATATAGCCAATGAAGTTGCCTCAACTACCCTCTGTGGCAGAGAGTTCCAGAGATTCACCACTCTCTGCGTGAAAAAAGCTCTTCTCATCTCGGTTTTAAAGGATTTCCCCTTTATCCTTAAGCTGTGACCCCTTGTCCTGGACTTCCCTAACATCGGGAACAAACTTCCTGTATCACACGATGGAACGTTCACCAACATGTTATGGCTGAGAGCTGTTTTATTTTGACATTTTTGGGAGGGGAGGGGGGAGAAGGATTTTATTAAACAATGTGTACATAAACACGACAACATTTATCAGGAGTGGATACTTGGAACGGAAAGTGAAATCTCTACAGAAATGGAAAACATCTCGGCGATTCTGCATCTGGTGTTGGCGTAGCAAAGAATCAAAGGCTGGCAGCCTCAAATCAGGCAGGCGGCAGGCGGCAGCCACAGACTTTTATATATTAATTAACTAGACCAAGTGCAGACCGTTGGGTCTGTTTTCCCAACGGCATTTGCGGGAGGGGGGGGGAAGCGGCATCACACTCACACTAAGGGGGACCTCAAACACAGGGGGGGGGGGGGGGGGGGGAGAGGGAGAGGGGGAGTGGGGGAGGGAGGAAGGGGGGGAGGAGGATGAAGGGAGAGATTTGGGGGGGGAAAGGAGAGTGGGGTAGGTGGGGGGGGGGAGGAGAGAAGGGGGGGGGAGAGGTGTGGGGGTGAGGGGATGGGGGGGGGAGGGGAGGGAGGGGGGGGGGGAGAGAGGGGGGTGAGGGGGGGGGGAGGGGGAGGGGAAAAGGGGGGAGGGGAGGGAGAGTGAAGGAGGGAGGAGGGGGAGAGAGAGTGGAGGGAGGGGTGGAAGGAGGGGGGGGGGAGTTAGGGGGGGAGATGGAGAGGAGAGAGAGGGGTGGGGGGAGAGAGGGGGGGGAGGGGGGGAGAGAGGGATGGGGTAGGGGGAGTGGTTTAAGTGGGGCAGAGGGGTGAAGGGAGGGAGGGGGGGGGAAGAGAGGGGAGGGGGGTGGGGTAGGAGAGAGGGATGGGGGGGGGAGGGAGGGGGATAAGGGTGGGGAGAGGGAGATGGAGAGGGGGAGGAGAGAAGGTAGGGGAGAGATGTGTGGTGGTAGGAGAGATAGGAGGGA
Source organism: Leucoraja erinaceus (assembly GCF_028641065.1). Classification (NCBI taxonomy): domain Eukaryota; kingdom Metazoa; phylum Chordata; class Chondrichthyes; order Rajiformes; family Rajidae; genus Leucoraja; species Leucoraja erinaceus. Next base: position 93,057 of record NW_026576303.1, read on the forward strand.
GAGTGTGGAGGGAGGGGGAAGAATGGGGAGGAGGGGTGGGAGAGGGTCAGAGGGAAGGGGGTGGGGGGAAGAAAGGGGATGGGGGGGGGGGAGGGGATGGAGAGGAGAGAGGGTGGGGGAGGGGGGGGGGAGAGTGGAGGAGGGAGGGGTGGAGGGGGATGAGGTAGAGGGACAGTGGGGGGAGGGAAGGTGAGTGGGAGAGAGTGAAGGGGGTGGGGGAGAGAGGGATGGGTAGGAGAGGGGTGAGGAGAGGGAAACATAGAAATTAAGTGCAGGAGTAGGCCATTTGGCCCTTCGAGCCCTCACCGCCTATCAATATAATCATGGCTGATCATCCACATCAGTATCCTGTACCTGCCTTCTCTCCGTACCCCTTGATCCCTTTAGCCACAAGGGTCACATCTAACTCCCTCTTAAATATAGCCAATGAACTGGCCTCAACTACCTTCTGTGGCAGGGAATTCCAGAGATTCACCACTCTCTGTGTGAAAAATGTTTTTCTCATCTCGGTCCTAAAAGATTTCCCCCTTATCCTTAAACTGTGACCCCTTGTTCTGGACTTCCCCAACATTGGGAACAATCTTCCTGCATCTAGCCTGTCCAACCCCTTAAGAATTTTGTAAGTTTCTATAAGATCCCCCTCAATCTTCTAAATTCTAGCGAGCACAAGCCGAGTCTATCCAGTCTTTCTTCATATGAAAGTCCTGACATCCCAGGAATCAGTCTGGTTAACCTTCTCTGTACTCCCTTCTATGGCAAGAATGTCTTTGGCAAGGGAGATGGAGAGGGGGGAGGAGATAGGGGTGGGAAAGCGGAAGGATTTAATTTAAAAGTGTACATAGACACGACAAAATTTAATCAGGAGTGGATGCCTGGAAAGAAAAGTTAGATCTCTACCGAAATGGCAAAATCCGCGCCGATTCTGAGTCTGGTGTTGGCATAGCAACGAATTCAAGGCTGGCAGCCATAAGTCAGGGAGGGAGGGAGGGAGGGAGAGAGGGGGAGAGGGAGAGAGAGAGAGAGAGAGAGAGAGAGATTGTTAGTTAGTCAGTTGAACTTTCCCACATTAATAATAATAATAATGATTATTATTTTATTTATAGAGCACTAAAAACAAACATAGCTGCAACAAAGTGCTGTACATCACTAATCATTGACAAAAAAGTTAATACACACCAAAAATAACAATCAAAAGAAATAGTAGGAAAAGACATGTAAAATAAAGAAACATCAAAAACACCACAAGCAAAGCCTCAGGCATGGTCAAAAGCCAGGGAGTACAAATGTGTTTTAACATTGTCTCACGTTACAACCACAAACAAAGTCTGTTGGCATTTTTTGTGATAGACCAACACAGAGAGGCGCATCATTGCGAAGTGGAAGGAAAAGGATACATGATCTTCACATTTTTTTACAAATAAAGAACTCACAAGTGTGGCATGCAAAACTGACTGCAAGGCGTTTGCAGCCCAGGCCACCCTTGACTCCCACACGGACATTGATTCCTACACATCCTCTGTTCTGGACGTAATAAACTACACCCTCAACTCCCTCAAACGGGTGACCATATTCCCGAATCAGAAGCCATGGATGAACAGCGAGGTCAGGCTACTGCTGAAAGCACGGGACACCGCTTTCAGGTCAGGAGATGCTCGAGCCTACAGTTCATCCAGGGATTGCCTGAAGACGGGCATCAAGAAGGCCAAGAACTGCCATACGCTCAGGATTGAGGGGCACTTCAAAAACAACTCCGACCCCCGACGCATGTGGCAAGGCATCCAGGCCATCACGGACGATAGACCCACCAACACCACCCCCACATCCTGCGATGCCTCCTTCCTTGAGGAGCTTAACCACTTCTATGGCCGCTTCGACAGGGACAATCTAGAGATAGCCATCAAGGCTGTGCTCCCTGCTGATCACCAACCCCTCACACTCACCCCCTACGACGTGTACGTGGCACTGAGTAGGACTAATGCACGTAAGGCTGCTGGCCCTGACAGCATCCCCGGGCGCGTCCTCAGGGCCTGTGCTGCACAGCTGACAGACGTCTGGACTGACATCTTCAACCTGTCACTTGCCCAAGCAGTTGTCCCCACTTGCCTTAAAACCACCTCCATCGTGCCGGTGCCAAAACACTCCACAGCGGCAAGCCTCAACGACTTCCGCCCAGTTGCACTTACTCCCATCATCACCAAGTGCTTCGAGAGGCTGGTATTGGCACACCTCAAAAGTTGCCTACCCCCCACATTAGATTCCTATCAGTTTGCCTACCGCAAGAACAGGAGTACGGAGGATGCCATCTCAACGGCACTTCACTCTGCCCTCTCCCACCTCGACAACAGAGACACTTATGTAAGAATGCTGTTCATCAATTACAGCTCAGCATTCACCACCTTTATACCCTCTAAACTGATCACCAAACTCGGTAACCTGGGAATCGACCCCTCCCTCTGCAACTGGATACTGGACTTTCTAACCAACAGACCCCAGTCTGTTAGGTTAGACAAGCAACTCTCGAACCCTCACCCTGCGTTCCACAGGGCTGTGTGCTGAGCCCCCTCCTCTACTTCCTCTTCACCTACGACTGCACACCTGTACATGGTACTAACACCATCATCAAGTATGCAGATGATACAACGGTGATTGGCCTCATCAGCAACAATGATGAGTCGGCCTATAAGGAGGAGGTCCAGCTTCTAGCAGCATGGTGCGCTGACAACAACCTGGCCCTTAACTCCAAGAAGACCAAGGAGCTCATTGGAGACTTCAGGAAGTCTAGGGGTACCATGCACACCCCCATCCACATCAACGGGACGGAGGTAGAACGTGTTTCCAGCTTCAGGTTCCTGGGAGACAACATCTCCGATGACCTCTCTTGGACCCACAATACCTCAACTCTGGTCAAGAGGGCTCATCACCGTCTCTTCTTCCTGAGGAGACTGAAGAAGGTCCATCTCCTCAGATTCTGGTGAACTTCTACCGCTGCACCATCGAGAGCATCCTTACCAACTGTATCACAGTATGATATGGCAACTGCTCTGTCTCCGACCGAAAAGCACTGCAGAGGGTGGTGAAAATTGCCCAACGCATCACCGGTTCCTCGCTCCCCTCCATTGAGTCTGTCCAAAGCAAGTGTTGTCTGTGAAGGGCGCTCAACATCGCCAGGACTGCTCTCACCCCAACCATGGACTGTTTACCCTCCTACCATCCGGGAGGCGCTACAGGTCTCTCCGTTGCCGGACCAGCAGGTCCAGGAACAGCTTCTTCCCTGCGGCTGTCACACTACTCAACAATGTACCTTGGTGACTGCCAATCACACCCCCCCACCCACGGACACTCCTCCCACAGGAAAAACACTATGACTGTATGCATGTGAATAGATTTATTTATTGAAATCATATTCTATGTCGCTCTTCCAGGGAGATGCTAACTGCATTTCGTTGACTCTGTACTGTACACTGACAATGACAAGTAAAGTTGAATCTGAATCTGAATCTGAAAGCAATTTGGGAATCCAGGGAAGGGATTGTAGGTTCACCATTAGATCATAGGCTGAAAGGAGAGTTGAACAGTCTGGAACTTTATTCCTTGGAGTGGAGGAGGCCGTGGTATTATTATATAAATGTATGAAAGCGGAGGAAAGAGCCAAATCATAGAGGTTTAAGACAAGAAAGGAAAGATTTCATCGGAACCCAAGCGGTGGCTTTTCCTCACATTGGTTTGTGGGTTTGTGGACCAGGTGCCAGAGGAAGTAGTAACAACATTTAAGGCAGATTTGGAGGTTGATAAAGATGTGGGTAAAGCTTGGGGAAATAGGGAACCTCCCATAACTATCTTGACTGACATCTATTACAAACCTACTGACTCCATAACTATCTTGACTGCATTTCTTCTCACACTGCATCTTGTAAGACTCTATCCCCTAGTCCCAATTCCTCCATCTATGCCGCATCTGCCCCCAGGATGAGGTTTTCCATACCAGGGCATCGGAGATGTTGTAATAATTTAGGAAACGGGAGTTCCCCTCTTCCATTATAGATGAGGCTCTCACTAGGGTCTCCTCGATATCCCATAGCTCAACACTTTCTCACCCAACCCCCACTCATAACAAGGACAGAGTCCACCTTGTCCTCACCATCCACCCCATCAGCCGTCGCATGCAGCATATAATCCTCCAACATTTTCGCCACCTCCAAAGTGATCCCACTACTGGCCACATCTTCCCATCTCCAACCCTTTCTGCTTTCCGCAGAGACGGTTCCCTCCGTAACTCCCTAGTCAACTCGCCCCTTCCCACCCAAACCACCCCCTCCCCAGGTACTTTCCCCTGCCACCACAGGAGATGCAACACCTGTCCCTTTACCTCCTCCCTGGACTCCATCCAAGGACTCGAATAGTCGTTCCAGGTGAGGCAGAGGTTCACTTGCACCTCCTCCAACCTCATCTGCTGCATGTGCTGTTCCAGGTGTCAACTTCTCTACATCAGCTAGACCAAGCGCAGGCTCGGTGTTCATTTCGATCCGCTCAGTCCGCTTTAACCAAGCTGATTTCCACGTGGCCCAGCACTGCAATTCTCCCTCCTATTCCCAATCTGACCTTTCTATCCTGGGTATCCTCCTTGCCAGAGTGAGGCCCAGCACAAATTGGAGGAACAGCACCTCATATATGGCTTGGGTAGATTACGCACCAGCGGTATGAACATTGACTTCTCTAAGTTCAGGTAGCCCCTGCTTTCTCTTTCTATCCCCTCCCCTTTCCCAGTTATCCCACTGGTCTTACTGTCTCCGTCCACATTCTTTATTTGTCCCACCCCCTCCGCTCACATCAGTCTGAGGAAGGGTCTCGACCCAAAATGTTGCCAATTCCTTCTCTCTATAGATGCTGCCTCACCCGCTGAGTTACTCTTGCATTTTATGTCTACCTTCGATTTAACCAGCATCTGCAGCTCGCTCCTAAACATGGGGGAAATGGGACTACCATACTCATTGGATTTCACTCACCATTGATGGGTCAGTCTGAAGGGCCTGTCATCCATGCTGCATGACTATGATTCTCAGTTTAATTGTGACAGTTCAGGGTCTATGTACCCCATAAGCATTAAGGCCAAGTATTGCAAGTTCAGGAAAACCTGTAAGTAAAACTCAATGTGTATTAAGGAACTGCAGATGCTGGTTTAAACCGAAGATAGACACAAAAAACTGGAATTCCTCAGTGGGCCAGGCATCATCTCAGGAGAAGGAATGGGTGACAATTTGGGTCGATACCCTTCTACAGAGTTTGATCATGGAAAAAAGGGAATTAGCTGGTGGACAAAGAGCAATGAGAACTGGAGAAACTCTATTTTAGTACAAATCCATGCAGAGATACAGAACGGTTACACACTTGCTTTATACACAATGACACATAATCGGTACTAAATTGTAATCACTAATCAACATAGAAACATAGACATAGAAAATAGGTGCAGGAGAAGGCCATTCGGCCCTTCGAGCCTACACTGCCATTCAATATGATCATGGCTGATCATCCAACTCAGTATCCTGTACTTGCCTTCTCTCCATGCCCCCTGATCCCTTTAGCCACAAGGGCCACATCTAACTCCCTCTTAAATATAGCCAATGAACTGGCCTCAACTACCTTCTGTAGCAGAGAATTCCACAGATTCACCACTCTGTGAAAAACGTTTTTCTCATCTCGGTCCTAATAGACTTCCCCCCTTATCCTTAAACTGTGACCCCTTGTTCTGGACTTCCCCAACATCGGGAACAATCTTCCTGCATCTAGCCTGTCCAACCCCTTAAGAATTTTATAAGTTTCTATAAGATCCCCCCTCAATCTTCTAAATTCTAGCGATTACAAGCCGAGTCTATCCAATCTTTCTTCATATGAAAGTCCTGCCATCCCAGGAATCAGTCTGGTGAACCATCTCTGTACTCCCTCTATGGCAAGAATGTCTTTCCTCAGATTAGGAGACCAAAACTGTACACAATACTCCAGATGTGGTCTCACCAAGGCCCTGTATAACTGCAGTAGAACCTCCCTGCTCCTATGTTCAAATCCTTTTGCTATGAATGCTAACAAACCATTCGCTTTCTTCACTGCCTGCTGCACCTGCATGCCTCCTTACAATGACTGGTGTACCATGACACCCAGGTCTCATTGCATCTCCCCTTTTCCTAAATGGCCACCATTCACAAAATAGTCTGCTTTCCTGTTTTTGCCACCAAAGTGGATAACCTCACATTTATCCACATTATCCTGCATCTGCCATGCATTTGCCCACTCACCCAACCTATCCAAGTCACCTTGCAGCCTCCTAGCATCCTCCTCACAGCTAATACTGCCCCCCAGCTTCGTGTCATCCGCAAAATTGGAGATGTTGCATCCAATTCCCTCGTCCAAATCATTAATCTATATTACTAAAAGTCTGATCTTGACCGCTTTTGGCCCACTGTGCTGCGATTTCCAAGAAAACGCCACCACCTATGGCCGTCATTTTTGGCCACCTCGCTCAGAGCCTCCCTCCGCCTTCCGGGACCAGAGGATTTTTACCATCGATGAAAAATCAGAAAGATATTAATTTTTTTTTTAATTGCCATTCTCTCTGCTGCCCCTGCTGGAGGGAAGGAGAGGGACTATAAAACCAGGACGTGATGTGCCTCACTCAGTCTCCGCAAGATGGAGGAAGCCATCTCTCTGAGCTCTGAACAACACTGAAAACATGTCTACTCAACTGTGAGTGCCCTTAATGTGGTTTGAAAATGAAAATATGGTGGTTTGAAATAAAAAGGCACTGCCTGCAAATGGTTGTTTGGGAGGTTTGGGTTGAAGTAAAAAGGCACTGCCTGCAAATGGTTGTTTGGGGGGTTTGGGTTGAAGTAAAAAAGGCACTGCCTGCAAATGGTTGTTTGGGGGGTTTGGGTTAAAGTAAAACAGGTACTGCATGCAAATGGTTGTTTGGGGTTTTTGGGTTGAAGTAAAACGGCACTGCCTGCAAGTGATTGTTTGGGGGGTTTGGGTTAAAGTAAAAAGGCCCTGCCTGCAAATGGTTGTTTGGGGGGTTTGGGTTGAAGTGAAAAGGCACTGCCTGCAAATGGTTGTTTGTCTAAACTTGACTACTTTCTGTTTGCACTATATTGATTTTAGATAAAACGCTACCACTTACGGCTGTGATTTATGGCCATCTTAACCAGTTCCCCTCCTCTCATCAGGTGCAGAGGATTCTTCCCATCAATGAAAAACAAAAGTGTTATTAGTGTTTAAAAAATGTTGAGAATCTCTCTCTTGTCAATCACGCCATGAAGGCCACACCTTTTCCAGTACGAGGGGGAGGGATTATAAAACCCGGAAGTGTGGGTGTGGCTCAGTCTCTGCATGATGGGGGAGGGAGAGGACACGACTCTGAGCTGTGAATCAACCGAACACACTCAATGTCTACTGTGTGGTTTTATGGTGGTTTCACCCTGCTTGAAATAGTATGAAACTGCATTTGAATGTGGTGTCGTTGCACCATGCATGAAATGGTATGAAACTGCACTTGAATTTTGTGGCCTTGCACCCTGCTCGAAGAGGTAAGAAACTGCACTTGAATTTGGTGGCCTTGCACCCTGCTTGAATTGATAGGGAAATGGATTTGAATTTGGTGGCCTAGCACTCTGCTTGAAATGGAATTTCAAGGAATAGCCATGAGTCAACTGCCAGCCCACCAGCCGTGAGTGAGCTGCCAGCAAATCAGGCTTGAGGGACTGAGCTGCCACCCCAAGAATCCATTTGGCCCACAATGTTCACGTTAGATCTCTGGAGAACAGTAGTCACCGCAGCCAACAACACTCATACCAGCACTCCAGAAAGCCCCCCCCCACTGACCACCAATATTGGAATTGCTGGAGCGGTGGAATATTGCGTTGGGGGATCAGCCCTCCTGTGTGAAAATGGGACCAAACGGGTCCCACTTAGTCTAGAATATATTGTAAATAGCTGGGGTCCCAGCACTAAGCCTTGCGGTACCCCACTAGTCACTGCCTGCCATTCTGAAAAAAGGCCCGTTTAATCCTACTTTTTGCTTCCTGTCTGCCAGTCAGTTCTCTCTCCACATCAATGCTGAATCCCCAATACCGTGTGCTTTAAGTTTGCATACTAATCTCTTATGTGGGACCTTGTCGAAAGGCTTCTGAAAATCCAGATATAACACATCCACTGGTTCTCCCTTATCCACTCTACTAGTTACATCCTCGAAAAATTCTACGTCAAGTCAAGTCAAGCTTCGTCAGACATGATTAACCTTTCATAAATCCATGCTGACTTTGTCCAATGATTTCACCACTTTCCAAATGTGCTGCTATCCCATCTTTAATAACTGACTCTAGCAGTTTCCCCACTACCGATGTTAGACTAACTGGCCTGTAATTCCCCATTTTCTCTCTCCCTCCCTTTTTAAAAAGTGGGGTTACATTAGCTACCCTCCAATCCTCAGGAACTACTCCAGAATCTAAAGAGTTTTGAAAAATTATCACTAATGCAGCCACTATTTCTTGGGCTACTTCCTTAAGTACTCTGGGATGCAGCCTATCTGGCCCTGGGGATTTATCGGCCTTTAATCCATTCAATTTACCTAACACCACTTCCCGACTAACCTGGATTTCACTCAGTTCCTCCATCTCATTTGCCCCCAGTCCCCTGCTATTTCTGGCAGAGTATGTATGTCTACCTTAGTGAAGACAGAACCAAAGTAGTTATTCAATTGGTCTGCAATGTCCTTGTTCCCCATGATCAATTCACCTGTTTCTGACTGCAAAGGACCTACATTTGTTTTAACTAATCTTTTTCTCTTCACGTATCTATAAAAACGGTTGCAGTCAGTTTAAATACTTGGATATCCAAGTAACTAGAAAATATAAGTCTTTATTCAATTCAAACTTCCTGCCTTTAGTTACTAAATTAAACGCTTTGATTTAATTCTGGAAAACACTTCCGATGTCTGTAATAGGCAGAATAAATGCCATAAAAATGATTTTCTCCCACAAATTCTCTACTTATTTCAATCAATACCGATATATCTACCTAACAGGTCAACAGGTAGAGTAGATAGTAATGGAGAGAGAGGAGTGTTCGCCTTTTAACATAGGCACGATCCTTCTCTCCCCAATAAAGGTGAAGAATACAATATACAAGAAAAACCCGATTATTCATAGCACTTTACGAATTTAGAGACAAGTAACTCTTAAACTAAGAAATCTATCTCTTCTTTCTCCAATAGCTAATAATCCATCGTTTAAACCATTTATTATAGATAAAACGTTTATTCATTGGGAAAGACTAGGAATTAAAAAGGTTGGAGATTTGTACGAAATGGGAAACCTTTTATCATTTCAGAAATTACAATAAAAATACAATCTGAAAGGTAATCAATAATTTAGATATCTTCAAATTCGAGATTATTTGAAACATTCTAATCCAATTTAAAATATTACATAGACTATATTACTCAATAACTTAACAGAATTTTCCCCAAATGTATCTCCCATCTGCGGCAAATGTTTATCTCACGAAGCAACTATAAAACACTCCTTCGCCTCTTGCATAAAACTCCATAAATTTTGGAAAGAAATCTTTGAAATCTTCTCAAAATTATTAAAAACATAACTGGACCCCCATACAGAATTGATTATTTTAGAACAAAAGGTGCCTGCTCTGAACTATCAATATTTCAACGACATTTCCTTAATTACGGCCTGATAATGGCAAAAAAACATATACTTAAATTTTGGAAAAATGCATCCACCCCAACGCTTAAAATGTGGATCACAAGCTGAGACGCTACATCTTGAAGATATGAGACTCGTCTTAGCAGGCAAATCAGAGCAATTTTTAAAGATATGGTCTCCTTTCATTGATTCATTACAAGTATAGTATGGTGCAACACAACTCTGGAATTAAACCAATTCACGAACAGGGTGATGGGTGTGGTGAGAAATGAAGCAGGTATATCAACACGTAAGGGTCCCTTTTTTAATTTTTCTTTATTATATTTGGTTTTTGTCTTGTTATTCTTCTATAGAATAGACTGTGGCCTTCCCCCACAGTGGTATCCATTGTGGGGGGATGATTTTTTTTGTCTGTAAGGTAATCCTGTTAGTCTTTGTTCAAGATGGCTACCACAAAGGGAGAGTGGACCCTGGCGCGCTTTGGCTGCCGCTGCTCTCTCTTCACATTGTGTTTTTGATTTTCTGTTTTTGGACTGAATTCTGTTTTTAGTTTGTGTTTCTGTGATGTCTTTATTATTTATTTTACTCTGATTATATGTTTATATTCCTGTTAATCTATGTAAGGTGTCCTTGAGATGCCTGAAAGGCGCCCAATAAATAAAATGTATTATTATTATTATTATAGGCTTTTTCTCGTTCACTCCTGGACTGCACTATCTGGTAGGCTAGGGGTTCACACATCACTATTTCTTTCACTTTCTCTCTTTCTCGCTCTTTCTCTCTTGTTCTACGTTCTTGTTAAATTTAAAATAGACGATGTATGTTAAATGTGTTTTGTCATGTGCCGCGGTCTATACTACTGTACATTGCTTCTAATAAAAATACAAATTAAAAAAAAAAAATCGATTTTCCCTTTCCTAATTAAGCCCTTTGTCCACCTCTGCTGGACTGAATTTCTCCCATTCTTCTGGTGGGCTGCTTTTTCTGGCTAATTTGTATGCTTCATCTTTTGTTTTGATTCTATCCTTGGTTTCCCTTGTTATCCACGGATGCACTACCTTCCCTGATTTATTCTTTTGCCAAACTGGGAGGAACAATTGTTGTATTTCATCCATGCAGTCTTTAAATGCCTTCCATTGCATATCCACCGTCAACCCTTTAAGGATCAATTGCCAGTCTATCTTGGCCAATTCACGTCTCATACCCTAAAAGTTACCTTTCTTTAAGTTCTGAACCCTTGTTTCTGAATTAATTATGTCATTCTCCATCCTAATGAAGAACTCAACCATATTATGGTCACTCTTGCCCAAGGGGCCAGGCACAACAAGACTGCTAACTAACCCTTCCTCATTACTCAATACCCAGTCTAGAATAACTTGTTCTCTCATTGGTTATTCTACATGTTGATTTAGAAAACTATCCCGCATACATTCCAAGAAATCCTCTTCCTTAGCACCCCTGCCAATTTGATTCACCCAATCTATATGTAGATTGAAGTCACCCATTATAATTGTTTAACTTTGTTGCACGCATTTCTAATTTCCTGTTTGATGCCATCCCCAAATCCACCTCCTTTTCTTTTCTGTCTAATCAATAACCACACTAAACTGAAAAGGAACAATAATACAACCCCGGATAGACACAAACACCTGGAGAAACTCAGCTGGGCCGGCAGCATTTCTGGAGAAGGAATGGGTGACTTTTCGGACCTAGACTCTTCATCAGACTCGGCTTGATGCCTCAACCTGAAACGTGACCCATACCTCAGTTCTTTGTCATTTTAGAGTGTTTATTAGTTGATGCTGCTACAGTAACAATAATTAAAAAACATTTGGACAGGCACCTGTACTTGGATAGGAAATGTTGAGAGGGGTATGGGACAAACCTGGGGAAATGGGACTAGCTTACCCAGGGAATGTTCGTCACCATTGAGTAGTAGGGCTGAAGGGCATCTTTCCACCCTGCATTACTCTTGACTCTTAATTTAATTCTGGCAGTTCAACGTCAATGTGCCCCATAAGCATGAAGGACAAATACTGCAAATTCAGGGAAACCTGCATGTCAAAGGATATTGATGGTTTGATCATGGAGAAAAGAAGTGGATGGTAGACAGAAAACGGGAAAGGTTTTTCTGGGCAGGACCACTGTTGCACAGTTGCTTTCTACACAATGACACATAACTGGCAATGAATTGTGTTAGCTAACCAATCACCTCACTAAATTAACAGGGAACAAAAATACAATCCCTGAATTGTACTGTGATGTAACAGGCCTTTACAACGTGGAGTGTGACACTGTAAGGACACAGGAGTATCAACACAGAGAAATATGCAGTGAGGGCAAAGGTATGTGTAATGTCCAGCACAATGCCTTCAGATGACTGTAGTCTACTGACGGCACCTGGTTGGAAGGCACGGGCAGTGCGAACCAAAGATCTTATAGCTTCGCTATAAGATCTTTGGTGCGAACCCTCGGCTCTGGTGGGAGGAGTTTAGTGTCTTGGTGTGGGAGGCGCAGGTCACGGGGGTTAACCTTGGGGGGTATTTAAGGTCGGGCAACACACGTACCCAGAGAGGAGGAGGGAACAGCGCTGTTAAATTATTAAATTCCGTTTGATCACACAACTTTGTGTCCTGTGTTATTCTTCGCTGGACTCCTGCGAGTCCCTGCTACATTGGTGACCCCGAAGTCCAGAAGTGTAATTCTGGAGTGGAACATTTCTGAGAAAACAATGCACCCCGCCAGCGCCCAGCCTGCCGTTGTCGCCCATCCTGCCGTTGTCGCCCAGCCTGCCGTTGTCGCCCATCCTGCCGTTGTCGCCATCCTGCCGTTGTCGCCCATCCTGCCGTTGTCGCCCATCTCAACGAGGTCGCCATCAAAGATCTTAGAGCACATGACGCTGCCTGCAGTCTAGTCCAAAGATCCTAAAGCATAGCAAGATGGCCGACTCTCGCATGATACGGTCATGGGTGATTATAGGAGCCATTTTAGCAAGCAGCCACCGCCATCTTGCTTCCGGCCAAAGATCGGATCTTTGCTTCCGCCTCCGCTCTCGTATCCAAAGATCCTATAGCGGAGCGGAGCTACATGATCTTTGCTCGTATCTTCGCTTTGGACTTGGGCGGGGAGAGGGGGTGCGCGGCCCGGGGCAGCGGGGGGTAGGGGTATGGGGGGGGGGGGTATTGTAGTGTGGGGGTAGGCGAGGGAGTGCCGGGAGGGGGGGGGGGGGGGGGGGGGGTGGGATAAGACCTAGTGTGTGTGAAGTTGCGGGGAGGTTTACAATGTTTCTTATTTAATGTCCTTTGTCTAGTCTGAAATAAAGTTCATCATTGGATATAAAAATCAGAAGAAATATAATTGTGTGTGTTATATGATTACGTACATTTATATCACATTCATGTATGTGTGTTTCTAAACATGTTTATGAACTAACAGAATTATGAATCTAAACCTATATCACGCACAAAAACTGTTCCCCCGCAATGTCAATTACCCTGCGAGTCGGGTCGGTTCCGGTTACTACAAAATCGTGAGCCATTTAAAAATAAATTATTTAAAAACATTAAAAAAGACAATTACCAGAGTCAAATTTTATTCTTGACAAGAAGCATGAACTGACAGGATTATGAATGTAACACTAAATCACACACACAAACTGTTGCCCCGCAACGTTGATTACACTGCTAGTCGGGTCGGGTCAGGTCGGCTCCGGTTACTAAAATGGGCGGGAAAATGCCCAGGATCCCCTCCGTAGCTACTACACGTCAGCCCATTGCATTTCGCAGGAGTAAGCTATCTTGCTCCGCTATAGGATCTTTGGTCTAGTCCTCGCAGCTGCAGGCATGGTTCGAACCAAAGATCTTATAGCGGAGCAAGATAGGCTACTCCTGCTAAATGCAATGGGCTGACGTGTAGAACGCTACGGAGGGGATCCTGGGCATTTTTCCCCGCCCATTTTAGTAACCTGAGCCTACCTGACTTGAGAATTAAGGGACTGAAGTTTAGGGGTAACATGAGGGTAACTTCCTTACTCAGAGAGTGGTAGCTGTGTGGAATGAGCTTCCAGTGAAGGTGCTGGAGGCAGGTTCGTTTTTATCATTTAAAAATAAATTGGATAGTTATATGGATGGGAAGGGAATCGAGGGTTATGGTCTGAGCGCAGGTATATGGGACTAGGGGAGATTATGTGTTCGGCACGGACTAGAAGGGTCGAGATGGCCTGTTTCCGTACTGTAATTGTTATATGGTTATATGGTTATACCCGACCCGACTCGCAGTGTAATCTATGTTGCGGGGCAACAGTTTGTGTGGGTTAGGTTCATAAATCTGTCAGTTCATACGTCTTGTCAAGAATAAAATTTGACTCTGGTAATTGTCTTTTTTAATGTTTTTTAAATCATTTCTTTTTAAATGGTTCACAAGTAGTGTTTGAGTTGATTTTGTAGTAACCGGAACCGACCCGACTCGCAGGGTAATTGACATTGCGGGGGACGTTTTTGTGTGTGATATAGGGTTAGATTCATAATTCTGTTATTTCATAATTCACTACAATGTCCCCCCCCCCCTCCTCCCCGCACTCCCTCTCCCACACTGCCCTGGACCCCACACTCCCTCTCCCGCTGCCCCGGACCGCACACTCCCTCTCCCCGCTGCCCTGGACCCCACACTCCCTCTCCCACTGCCCCTGGCCCCACACTCCCTCCCCCCGCTGTGGATCCAATCTTTGGCCGGAAGCAAGATGGCGGAGCAAGATGGCGGAACAAGATGGCGGAGGCTGGTTGCTAAAATGAGTCATATAATCACCCATGAATCCGCCCATGAGCGTACTACACGTTTGCGTGAGAGTAACCCATCTTGCTTCGCTATAAGATCTTTAGTTCGAACATGCCGAGTCAGTTTCACAATCGCAACGTAACGGTCAGTGAGACCCATTCTATAAAATGGCGGCGGCGCGGGCACACCGCGACGCCCTGTGTCTCCCTAGAATGGGAAAAAATAGCAACGATCCCCTTACCTGCTTCAAGGCTGCTCACTCGGAGCAGTCTTGTACTCATCTCGTACAGCCGACAGGAACTTCTGGACTTAGGTTCCTGCGGCTGCAACAACTTTTTGGACAATTTCCCTCTTCCGACTGAGCTCATCAGAGCAACAGAGCACCCGACTGGAGACCGCCAGGTGAGTTGCGGGGTTGGAGACGGCATTCCGACCCGCGGAGCCCAACCGACCCTCGGTCCTCACCGGATCCCCGGCCCTCGCTCGACTCCCGGTTCTCGCCCGATCCCCGGCCCTGACCCGACTCCCGGCCCTCACCGGATCCCCGGTCCTCGCCCGACTCCCGGCCCACGCCCGACTCCCGGTTCTCGCCCGATCCCCGGCCCTGGACCGATCCCCGGCCCTGGCCCGACCCCCGGTCCTCGCTCGACTCCCGGTCCTCACCGGATCCCCGGCCCACGCCCGACTCCCGGTTCTCGCCCGATCCGCGGCCCTGACCCCACCCCCGGTCCTCGCCCGACTCCCGGCCCACGCCTGACTCCCGGCCCACGCCCGACGCCCGGCCCTCACCGGATCCCCGGTCCTCGCTCGACTCCCGGTTCTCACCGGATCCCCGGCCCTGACCCGACTCCCGGTACTCACCCGATCCCCGGAGCCCAACCGTCCCGCGGAGCTGGAGAACGCCAGGTGAGTCCCGGAGCTGGAGAACGACACCCGGCCCGTGGAGCTGGAGACCACCACCCGACCCGTGGAGCTGGAGAGACCATCACCCGACCCGTGGAGCTGGAGACCACCACCCGACCCGTGGAGCTGGAGACCACCACCCGACCCGTGGAGCTGGAGACCACCACCCGACCCGTGGAGCTGGAGACCACCACCCGACCCGTGGAGCTGGAGACCACCACCCGACCCGTGGAGCTGGAGACCACCACCCGACCCGGGGAGCTGGAGACCACCACCCGACCCATGGAGCTGGAGAACGCCACCCGACCCGTGGAGCTGGAGAACGCCACCCGACCCGTGGAGCTGGAGACCACCACCCGACCCGTGGAGCTGGAGAACGCCACCCGACCCGTGGAGCTGGAGACCACCACCCGACCCGTGGAGCTGGAGACCACCACCCGACCCGTGGAGCTGGAGACCACCACCCGACCCGGGGAGCTGGAGACCACCACCCGACCCATGGAGCTGGAGACCACCACCCGCCAGCTGGAGAACGCCACCCGACCCGTGGAGCTGGAGACCACCACCCGACCCGTGGAGCTGGAGACCACCACCCGACCCGTGGAGCTGGAGAACGCCACCCGACCCGTGGAGCTGGAGACCACCACCCGACCCGTGGAGCTGGAGACCACCACCCGACCCGTGGAGCTGGAGAACGCCACCCGACCCGTGGAGCTGGAGACCACCACCCGACCCGTGGAGCTGGAGACCACCACCCGACCCGTGGAGCTGGAGACCACCACCCGACCCGTGGAGCTGGAGAACGCCAGGTAAGCCCCGGGGCTGGAGACCATCAGCAGAGCCGCGGGGCTGAAGACCGCCTGCGGAGTAACGCAGACGCGGAGCAACGGAGCGGCAGAACACCAGCGCGCACCAAGCCAGCTCGGCCCACCAGAAGCACCAACAGACGGCGACGGGTACGAAAACACCGCCGGGGACGCAGAGGTGGGTTAAAGGCCAGGTTAGAGCTAGCCCCACACAGGGCAGCGATTCCTAGCCTTTTCCTCGCCAACGTGCGCTCACTGGCAAACAAAATGGATGAACTCCGGCTAAGGATCACCTCCCACAACCGGATCAAGGACTGCAACATCTTGATCTTCACTGAAACTTGGCTCAACACTGACGTTCCTGACAGCGCCATCCAGCTATCGGGGCGTCATTTACTCCGAGCGGACAGGACATCAGACTCTGGTAAGACCAGAGGGGGGGGGGGGGGGGGGGTCTGTGCATTTATGTAAACAAAGCATGGTGAACGGACTCCACCATCATCGAGAGTCACTGCTCAGCTAACCTTGAATTCCTCTTGGTTAGATGCAGACCGTTCTATCTGCCCAGAGAGTTCACCTCCACTGTTGTGACTGCAGCCTATATCCCTCCTGATGCTAATGCCAAGCTTGCAATGAAAGAGCTGCATACTGCCATTAGCAAACAACAGACTCACAACCCCGAGGCAGCCTTCATTGTTGCGGGTGACTTCAATCACTCCAACCTGAAGACTGTACTCCCCAAATTCCACCAACATGTATCCTTCCCCACTAGAGTAGACAAGACACTGGACAAAGTCTACACCAACATGGCTGAAGCTTACAAAGCCATCCCCCTCCCCCACCTTGGTCAGTCTGATCACGTCTCATTGTTCCTGCTCCCTAAGTACTCCCCACTCATCAGACGGGTTAAACCAACTGTAAGGACAGTTAAAGTCTGGTCAGAGGAAGCGGACTTCACACTTCAGCAGTGTTTTGGAAACACTGACTGGAATGCGTTTGCAGCCCAGGCCACCCTTGACTCTCACACGGACATTGATTCCTATACATCCTCTGTTCAGGACTTTATAAACTCCACCATCAATAGTGTCACCTCCCTCAAACAGGTGACCACATACCCGAATCAGAAGCCATGGATGAACAGCGAGGTCAGGCTACTGCTGAAAGCACGGGACACCGCTTTCAGGTCAGGCGATGCTCGAGCCTACAGTTCATCCAGGGCTAACCTGAAGAGGGGCATCAGGAAGGCCAAGCACTGCCATAAGCTCAGGATTGAGGAGCACTTCAACAACAACTCCGACCCCCGACGCATGTGGCAAGGCATCCAGGCCATCACGGACTACAGACCCTCCAACATCACCCCCACATCCAGCGACGCCTCCTTCCTTGAGGAGCTTAATCACAATCTAGAGACAGCCATCAAGGCTGTGCTACCTGCCGATCACCAACCCCTCACACTCACCCCCTACGACGTGTACGTGGCACTGAGTAGGACTAATGCACGTAAGGCTGCTGGCCCTGACGGCATCCCCGGGCGCGTGCTCAGTGCCTGTGCTGCGCAGCTGACAGACGTCTGGACTGACATCTTCAACCTGGCACTTGCCCAAGCAGTTGTCCCCACTTGCCTTAAAGCCACCTCCATCGTGCCAGTGCCAAAACACTCCACTGCGGCAAGCCTCAACGACTTCCGCCCAGTTGCACTTACCCCCATCATCACCAAGTGCTTCGAGAGGCTGGTCCTGGCACACCTCAAAAGTTGCCTACCCCCCACACTGGATCCCTATCAGTTTGCCTGCCGCAAGAACAGGAGTACGGAGGATGCCATCTCAACGGCACTTCACTCCGCCCTCTCCCACCTTGACAACAGAGACACTTATGTAAGAATGCTGTTCATCGATTACAGCTCAGCATTCAACACCATTATTCCATCAAAACTGATCACCAAACTCGGTAACCTGGGCATCGACCACTCCCTCTGCAACTGGATACTGGACTTTCTAACCAACAGACCCCAGTCTGTGAGGTTAGACAAGCACACCTCTTCAACCCTCACCCTGAACACCGGCGTTCCTCAGGGCTGTGTTCTGAGCCCCCTCCTCTACTCCCTCTTCACCTATGACTGCACACCTGTACATGGTACTAACACCATCATCAAGTATGCAGATGATACAACGGTGATTGGCCTCATCAGCAACAACGATGAGCTGGCCTACAGGGAGGAGGTCCAGCACTTAGCAGCATGGTGCGCTGACAACAACCTGGCCCTTAACTCCAAGAAGACCAAGGAGCTCATTGTAGACTTCAGGAAGTCCAGAGGCGGCACGCACACCCCCATCCACATTAACGGGACGGAGGTGGAACGTGTTTCTAGCTTCAGGTTCCTGGGAGTCAACATCTCCGATGACCTCTCTTGGACCCACAATACCTCTACTCTGATCAAGAAGGCTCATCAGCGTCTCTTCTTCCTGAGGAGACTGAAGAAGGTCCATCTGTCTCCTCAGATCCTGGTGAACTTCTACCGCTGCACCATCGAGAGCATCCTTACCAACTGCATCACAGTATGGTATGGCAACTGCTCTGTCTCCGACCGGAAGGCACTGCAGAGGGTGGTGAAAATTGCCCAACGCATCACCGGTTCCACGCTCCCCTCCATTGAGTCTGTCCAAAGCAAGCGCTGTCTGCGGAGGGCGCTCAGCATCGCCAAGGACTGCTCTCACCCCAACCATGGACTGTTTACCCTCCTACCATCCGGGAGGCGCTACAGGTCTCTCCGTTGCCGAACCAGCAGGTCGAGGAACAGCTTCTTTCCGGCGGCTGTCACTCTACTAAACAACGTACCTCGGTGACTGCCAATCACCCCCCCCCCCCCCCCCCCCCCCCCGGACACTTATTATTTATTTTTTATTCAAATCGTTTGCTATGTCGCTCTTCAAGGGAGATGCTAAATGCATTTCGTTGTCTCTGTACTGTACACTGACAATGACAATTAAAATTGAATCTGAATCTGAATCTGATTACCACTACGTTGTGACCGCGCTCGACCAGGAAATGGCCGGTCGGGCCATGCCTTACCTGGACAATCCGCAGGCGTAGGGAAAATAGGTAGGTCTCAAGTAGCTGCTGCTCCGGATCTTCGGACCGAGCCGTCTGGAGCGAGTGGTGCGGGTCCTCAGCATGGGCGGGCTCGGCGACTCGAAGCCCTCGTCCATCATGAGTGAGATGCTCGGCTCATGGACGACCACTGGCCCTGCCAACTCTTTGAGTATACCTTTCTGCAGCAGTTGCCGCGCAACATCAGCCTGCAGCTCTCAGGGGCTAGCATGGAAGATCCTCTGAAGCTACCAGCATGCAACGACGAGCTGTGGCTGTCTGACTATTTATGGAATTCCCTGCCACAGAGGGCAGTGGAGGCCAAATGACTGGATGGATTTAAGAGAAAGTTAGATAGAGCTCTAGGGGCTAGTGGAGTCAAGGGATATGGGGAGAAGGCAGGCACGGGTTATTGATAGGGGACTATCAGCCATGATCACAATGAGTGGCGGTGCTGGCTCGTAGGGCCGAATGGCCTCCTGCACCTATTTTCTATGTTTCTATGACCAGCAGGAAGTGGGTGTGTTGGATCGGATCGACACCGCGCCCTGGAAGGCACAGGCTCTGTGTAGGCGGCACGGACCCGGTGAGCCGAAGGGCCTGTTTCCACGCTGTATCTCTAAATTAAATTAAACTAAACTAAAACATCAAGGTATTAAACACTACCAACTACAACTTTACTCTGAACTCTGGATACTTTGGGCTTTGTTTTGGTTCTGTACAGTGTTGACATCGTATTTATTGAACTTTTTTAGATTGGTTATTATATTATATATTGTGTACAATGTTTACAAAGGATATGCTGCTGCCTGCAAGAATTTCAGTTCTATTACTGGGTATTTGACAATAAATACTGTAACTCCTCGAAAGTGTTAGCATGCGTAGATGGAATGGTAAAAGAGGGCATATGTTACCCTTAATTGTCGGAGTATAGAGTATAAGAGACTGGATGGTAAAAGTCATGATGCAACAAAATAGGATTTTGTTTGGGCTGCATTTGGAACGTGCACTTCATTACAGGGAAGAATGTGGAGGTTTTCGTGAGGGTGCTGAATTTGTTTCCAAGAATCCTGGCTGGATTAGAGTGTGTAAAGATTATCTGAAATATTTCGAGCATGGAAGTAGGCCATTTGGACCACTGACTATCGATTACCTGTGCCCACTAGTTCTATGTTATCCCACTTTCATTACTTCCACTCTAAGGCAATTCACTGAGGCTGACGAACTTTAAGCCCAGCAGGTTTTTGGGACGTGGGAGGAAACTGGAGCACCAAAAGGATGCCCTTGCACACAGGAAGAACATACCAGTTCCACACAGACAGCAACTGAGATCAGGATCACAGCACTGTGATGCAACAGCTCTACAAGCTGTGCCACTGTTTATTTCAATGTTCAACGTTATACCGATGAGAAGTTGAAGAGACGTTCACATTGATGGTGAGTTGCACCTTCCCATCAAAAGCTATGGCCCCATTCAGTTTCACAGGTCAGGCGCAGTCAGACACGAAAGCATGTGTCAACCTTTCTCCTCATTTCCTGCCACTGAAACACACTTCGATAAACTTCCCACTTTAACTCAACTTTGTATCGTACCTGTCTGACCACCTGCCCTGTGGGATGTGCCACATAATGTTCTCAATTGCACACTTCAAATCCACACACAACATGGACACAATGTCTTCATCTCTACCCTCATCAACGTATTTGGTCACCACTTTAAGAAAATAAATGAATGAGATACAGGTTCCGCCATGAAAAGCCATGTTAACAATCCTGAACCGTCCCTGCATTAAAATGTAGGTAGATCCTGTCTATCATCAAAATCCCGCCCAATAGCTTACCCACCACTAGCACCATTTAGTCTCATTGGCTTGTAATTCCCTGACTTATCCGTGCTGCCATTCATAAATAAAGGCTCAATATTAGCCACACTTTAGTTGACTGGTGTCTTTGGCGAACGTTGATAAAGTATATCTGGCAGGATGTCCATAATTTCATTCATCCATTCCACAATCATCTTGGGACACACTTGGTCAGGCCCCAGGCATTCATCTACCTAAATGTGTTTAGGGTCACCAGCAGCTTATCTTGTGCAGTGTGAATATATTTGAAGACATGTTGGCCTGTTGTCCATTTCCCATCTGTTTGCCCTTTCCTGAATCCACGCTATCTCTGCCATTCCCCTTCTTGTTTTCTAACCTGACAGGATGCCAGCCGAGTGTATGGGGATTTATGCTTTCAGTTCCACTCTCTACCTGCAATAGGCTGTGGGGGAGTTTAATATAAGCTTTGTCCGTCTTCTTGGTTCTGTTTAACTGGCATATTGGAAATATGTACCTAGTTCTCAGATTCAGCGTGGGATTCTGCTTCGTGAGACTGCTGAATTGATGAGCTGTAGGTGTGGATCTCTGTGCGGTGTAAATTATCTTGTGAGTGAGAAAATAGCAGCAACTCGGTACATTCTACCTTGGGTGTGGGGGGAAAGATACATCGGAGGTATTTGAAGTCTTTCCCTGCCTGTCCCGCTGTGTCACTCCGGCGATTTGTCTCTAAACAGCTGATCGGGTCCATGAGGATGGATTTAAAGGGTTCTTTATTAGACACATACACCAATTGGTGCTGTGAAATGCGTGTTGCCAATGCAGTACATAAAAAAGAATACAGACATAACAATAATAAATACATTTAAACATCCCCCCACAATGGTTTCCATTATGAGGGAAGGCACAAAGTCCAGTCCCCATCCCCATGACCATCAATAGTCGGGCCTATTTTGGCCTCCGCAGTCGCCTTTACGGAGGCCCGATGTTCCAGGCCATTCTTGCCGGATGATGGTGATCCGGCGTCGGGGGAAACCTCACAGTGGCTTGGGAACCCTGGATCGGCCGCCTCCTTACTCTAGTGATGCCAACAACCATCTCGACTACACTTATTCCCATCGTGCTTCCAGCAAAGAGTCTGTTCCCTACTTGCAATTCCTCCGTCTATGCCGCATCTGCGCCCAAGTTGAGGTGTTCCAAACCAGGACATCCGAGATGTCCTCATTATATATGGAACGGGGGGGGGGGGTGGGGGGGTCTCCCCTCTCCAATCATAGATGCGGCCCTCACTCGTGTCTCCTCGGTACCCTGCAGCTCCGCCTTTGCTCCGTTCCCTCTTGTCGCAACAGAGAAGAATCTACCTAATCTCCCAGTTGCCGGACATTTTAATTCTCGTTCTCATTCAGACACAGAACATTGTCAGCGGGAGCCTAAACGTAAATTGAATGAACGGCATCGCATAATTCGTTAGGGCAGCTAACAGCCCGGTGGTATGAATATTGATTTCTCGCACGTCAGAAATCCCCGGCATCCCCTCTCTTTCTATCCTTCCCCCACCCAAGTCGCAGTAGTCTCTTATTTTCACACGACAAACAGCTAACAATGGCGCCATTCCCTTTAACACCGTTACTTTTGTGCATGTATTTTATTCATTGTTCTTTATCTCCCCACACCATCGTTTTCATCTCTCAGTAACTCTATCCCTAACCAGTCTGAAGCAGGTTCTCGATCCGAAACGTCATGCATTCTTTCTCACCAGAAATGCTGCCTGTCCCGCGGTGTCACTCCGGTGATTTGTCTCTGAACAGCTGATCGGGTCCATCAGAACTAATGGAGCTGATGGAGTCCATCAGAACTTGTTCATTAATTTATGTGCGAAATACACTGACACAGTACAAAGGAAAGATCACTGGAACCTGAAGAAACAAAGACGGATATATTTCCAAACCATTGACGGAATACCCTTTGATTAGCGAATAATTGGGAAATGAAGTTTTGGTCTCCTAATCTGCGAAAATACATTCTTGCCATAGAGGGAGTGCAGAGAAGGTTCACCAGACTGATTCCTGGGATGTCAGGACTTTCATATGAAGAAAGACTGGATAGACTCGGCTCGTACTCGCTAGAATGTAGAAGATTGAGGGGGGAAACTTATAGAAACTTACAAAATTCTTAAGGGGTTGGACAAGCTAGATGCAGGAAGATTGTTCAAGAAGTTGGGGAAGTCCTGAACAAAGGGTCACTGTTTAAGGATAAGGGGGGAAAACATTTAGGACCGAGATGAGAAAAACATTTTTCACACAGAGTGGTGAATCGCTGGAATTCTCTGCCACAGAAGGTAGTTGAGGCCAGTTCATTGGCTATATTTAAGAGGGAGTTAGCAGGGCTCGTAATTAGCGGTTGCCCGGGTGCCACTGACCACTCAAAGTGCCGCCGGGCAACCTAAACGCCGAGTCATTTTGCCCGGCTTGGCAACCTGGTTTATACCAAAGATATCCGTGGGAAAGATGCTATGTGTGGCGTGACGGAGGGTTGAAGCGAATGATGATCCCGCACAGCAGCATCAGCGGCGGCTCCATCTCTTCCTCCTCCCGCACCCCGCCCGGCCTGATAACACTATAAGATATTTGCTGTTAGCGGCCGCTGCTGTCACTCCGCCAACGGCGCTTTCAAAACAAACCCTTGGAGGAGGGAGGTGTCGGTCAGAAGCGGAAGAAGGGGAGTGGTTGCGGATAGAGTGCGGTGATTGGAGGAGGGAGACGTGCCAAAACACTCGGCAGACATGCACCGCAGCCAGAATCAAAGATCTTATAGCTGGCCAGAATCGATCCCGGTCTCCGGCGCTGCAATTGTTGCCGAACCACCACTGGACTATCCCCGTCCCCACCCGAGAGTCCCCTGTGTGTGTGTGTGTGTGTGTGTGCGAGTGTGTGTGTGTGTGTGAGTGTGTGCGTGTGAGTGTGTGTGTGTGTGAGTGTGTGTGTGTGTGTGTGTGTGTGTGTGTGTGTGCGTGTGTGTGTGTGTGTGTGTGTGTGTGTGTGTGTGTGTGTACATGCGCGTGCGCGCGTGTGTGTGTGTGTGTGTGTGTATGTGTGTGTGTGTGTGCGTGTGTGTGTGTGTGTATGTGTGTGTGTGTGTGTGTGTGTGTGTGTGTGTGTGTGTGTGTGTGTGTGTGTGTGTGTGGGTGTGTGTGTGTGCGCGCGAGTGTGTGTGTGTGTGTGTGTGTGTGTGTGTGTGTGTGTGTGTGCGAGTGTGTGTGTGTGTGTGTGTGTGTGTGTGTGTGTGTGTGTGTGTGTGTGTGTGTGGTGTGTGTGTGTGTGTGTGTGTGTGTGTGTGTGTGTGTGTGTGTGTGTGTGTGTGTGTGTGTGTGTGTGTGTGTGTGTGTGTGTGTGTGTGTGTGTGTGTGTGTGTGTGTGTGTGTGTGTGTGTGTGTGTGTGTGTGTGTGTGTGTGTGTGTGTGTGCGCGAGTGGGTGTGTGTGTGTGTGTGTGTGTGTGTGTGTGTGTGTGTGTGTGTGTGTGTGTGTGTGTGTCTGTGTGTGTGTGTGTGTGTGTGTGTGTGTGTGTGTGTGTGTGTGTGTGTGTGTGTGTGTGTGTGTGTGTGTGTGTGTGTGTGTGTGCGAGTGTGTGTGTGTGTGTGTGTGTGTGTGTGTGTGTGTGTGTGTGTGTGTGTGTGTGTGTGTGTGTGTGTGTGTGTGTGTGTGTGTGTGTGTGTGTGTGTGTGTGTGTGTGTGTGTGTGTGTGTATGCACGCGCAGCCGCCAAGATATTGTGTTCCACGGTCCCCTCCATATTTTGATAGCGATTTGAGCGACGATGCCAGTGTTGTCCGAGGAGCTCTCACCTTCCTTCCCACCTTCTCTGCCCCTTCCTCTCTCTCTCTCTCTCTCTCTCTTGTAAGCCCCCCCCTCCACTCCCCTTATCCTCTCCATCCCGCACTGATCCCCATTCCTGCCTCTATTCAGACCTCACTGACATGCCCTGTGCTCCCCTTCTCATCTACACCCCCTCCCATCTATTCATCCTGCACTGATCTCCCTTTCCACCGCTCATTGATTCTCCTGCCACTCTACATCAATCCTACACTGGACCCCCAGTTCATCCTGTACTGACCCCCCTTCCCATCCATCCTGCACTGCCCCTCCCCTTCATCCTGTACTGCTCCCCCCCATCCATCCTGCACAGATCCCCACATTCAACCCACTGACATCCCCCACGCACTCCCCTCACAATTTTACCTACTCCAACCAACACACACTAATTCCCCTGCCTCAATCCATCCAATCCACACCGATTGCCTTCTCAATGATGGTAAAAGCGTTTATCAACAATTTTTTTAAAATCTGTTGCTTACAAACTGGGTATCTTCATTGCTGTTCACAACACATACATCTTATCTGAATGTCCGGTAATGTGGCGTCTTGACACCTTTAAATATATTACCAAAAGAACATTTGCTGCATTTATGTCCTTTGGCCATCTCATGTTAGTTAGTGTAATGTTTAACCTGTCAGATGGGTATAGTCAGTTTTGACAGCTATTATCATAAAATGCCTTTAGAAAATTCTTGCAACCTGTATATTTTGTTGTGGATAAATATGTGGGAAGCGAGAGTGTTTCTGTACAAATAGCAATAACGACCCATGCTATGGCCATGTCATGGTAATTTTTAGTCCTTCACAGAAAACATGCTGCATCAATCTGTGGTGTGCATGGTTAAGCATATATGTTACCATGGTCCAGGATTTATTGACACAGGTTGATCATACACTGAATAATCCAACTACATTTTTGTTTGGAAATGGAAAGAAATAATAAAAATTGCATTAATTACAATGTGTAAAAAGAGTTGAGATACTGTATTATAATTTTGCTGCATTTCATTGTGGTATATATCATGTCTTGATTGGTGAATATATTAGTTTGTGACTTTATTTGAAGCAGAAAAAATATGTGAATGCTTCATTGAGCATAATTCTGACTTATAACTACGCACTTCGTCCAAGCACGCGTCGTGCAAGCCATCTTAAATGACTCCCTAAACTGTCATTTGGCAACCTAAAAAGCTGCCAAGGTTGCCCAAATGGCAACAGGGAAAAAAAGTTAAGCGAGAGCCCTGTTATGTGAAGGTTAAAATGTTAAAACAACACATCCCAGTGCTCAGCAGAATAAACTGTTAACAAAAATGTTTTCAAATTAAAAATTTTAACCTAGGTTTTAGTTACAGTTGATTCAAGACACAAATGTGAAATGTAATTTTTTGATATTTACATTTGATTAATACAAGATGTAATGCCACTGGCCTGTCATTTGTCTATAATGCTTCCATCATCCATATATACATCTAATGATCATTATACTGAACATATAGAGTCAGGAAAATGTATTGCTGTAAACTCATTCACATGATGTGAGCATTGCTAGTGCCATTTGTCCATCCTTTAATGAAACTGAAAAGGCCACTGTGAGTTGCCTTCTTGAAATGCTGCAGCATGGCAGAAGTATTTGGCCAGTACCGCTAGTTGCGACATACTAGACGAATGTATGAATAGAAACTCGGATACAAACAAGTTAATATCATACCTTTATAATACCCTTTTAAATACACAAACCCCATCGTCGAAAGTAATTAGACGAGCTCTGGAAGATGAACTCGGCCTAACAATTTTAAAAGACAGATGGGAGGAAAGTCTTCTATAGATACACACAACTGTTCACTTAACAATTCGCTAATACAATTTAAAATACTGCACAGACTTTATTATTCAAAGTTTAAACTGAATAAGATCTTCCCAAATGTTTCTACTATTTGTGATAAATGTCTCCTTCAGGAAGCAACCATAACTCATTCTTTTGCCTCTTGTAGAAAGTTATATAATTTCTGGAGGGGAATTTTTGAATTTTTTTCTGTAATACTTAAAATAAAATTGGACCCCGACCTGAACTGATCACTCTAGGTATATCAGAAGCCTGTTCTGAGCTAACATTATTTCAAAGACGTTTCCTTAATTATGACCTGATCTTGGCAATAAAACTAATACTTAAATTTTGGAAACACATATCAGTCCCATATCAGTCCCATATCAGTCACATATCAGAAAAGATGTGGATTACAAACATGTCCGAGACACTACATTTTGAAAATATTACATAGAAACATAGAAACATCGAAATTAGGTGCAGGAGTAGGCCATTCGGCCCTTCGAGCCTGCACCGCCATTCAATATGATCGTGGCTGATCATCCAACTCAATATCCCGTACCTGCCTTCTCTCCATACCCCCTGATCCCCTTAGCCACAAGCGCCACATCTAACTTCCTCTTTAATGTAGCCAATGAACTGGCCTCAACTACCCTCTGTGGCAGAGTGTTCCAGAGATGCACCACTCTCTGTCAAAGATGCAGCAGTTGCTTTGGGACACTATGGATATATTGTGGGACTGGTTGAGGGAGGCCATTCAAGGACTTATCCTAATGTACTGCGGGTCAATCAAGCAAGATGCTGTAACCTAAATAGCATTGAAGGAGCAGCACCCATCAAGGAGCATGCCAACATACCTATAGCTTATATCTTGTGGAAAGGGTTATTTGTTTGTGAAGCCTTTTAAGAAAACTATAAATAATAGATCTTTCATTCTCAGAATACAACATCTATTTATGTTCATAAGATCATAAGAAATAGTAGCAGAATTATGCCATTCAGCCCATTGATTCTACTTCACCATTCAATGTCGACTTCAGGAGGCACAACACCGACTTAGCCCCCCTATACATCAACGGCGAGTGTGTGGAGAGGGTCTACACCTTCCGGTTTCTCGGCGTCCTCATCTCCGCTGACATCTCCTGGACAGACAACATCACAGCGGTTATCAAGAAAACTCAGCAGCGGCTGCACTTCCTGAGGGTCCTCAGGAAGCACAACCTGGACTCCAACCTGCTGCTGACCTTCTACCGCTCGTCCATCGAGAGCCTGCTGACATACT
Source organism: Leucoraja erinaceus (assembly GCF_028641065.1). Lineage (NCBI taxonomy): Eukaryota > Metazoa > Chordata > Chondrichthyes > Rajiformes > Rajidae > Leucoraja > Leucoraja erinaceus. The sequence continues at coordinate 121,132 of NW_026576303.1, forward strand.
GCATTACAGCATGGTATGGCAGCTGCACCATGGCAGACAGTGAGAGGGTAGTTAGGGAAGCACAGAAGATCATTGGCTGCCCTCTCCCCTCTCTGATGGACATGTACACCTCCCGCTGCCTCAGCAGGGCGAAGAACATCATCAAGGACAGCTCCCATCCTGCATTTGGCCTGTTCGACCTGCTGCCCTCAGGGAGGCGCTATAGGTGCATCAGAACAAGGACAAACAGACTCAAGAACAGTTGCTTTCCAAAAGCCATAACCTCCCTGAACTCACACATGTATTGACTTCACAGCCAAACCCCCGGACTTCCATCTATCCACCTACTGTAATTTGTACTGTAACTGTATATAGGAATCCTATTTATTCATTCTATTCATCCATTGTCTTTTTATAGATATATATATAGCGCCGCAGAACTGTGCACCTTATCCCCCCCCCCTTTGTTTTGTTTTTGTTTTTGATTAATTACATGTCTGCACTGAGTAGGAGCTGCTTTTAATCTCATTGTACATGTGTATAGTGACAATAAAATGGCATTCATTCAATCATGACTGATCTTTCTCTCCATTCTCCTGCCTTCTCCACTTAACCTGACACCCATACTAATCAATAATCTATCTATTTCTGCCTAAAAATATCCAGTGACTTTTCCTCCACAGCCTTCTGTGGCAAAGAATTCCACAGATTACCTAACCTCTGACTAAATAAATATCTCCTGTTTAAGAAAGAACTGCAGATGCTGGAAAGATCAAAGGCAGACAAAAAGGCAGACATCTGCCATGCATCTGCCACTCACCCAACCTGTCCAAGTCACCCTGCATTCTCATAGCATCCGCTTCACAGTTCACTCTGCCACCCAGCTTTCTGTCATCTGTAAATTTGCTAATGTTACTTTTAATCACTTCGTCTGAATTGTTAATGCATATAGTAAATAGCTGTGGTCCCAGCACCGAGCCTTGCGGTATCCCACTGGTCACTGCCTGCCATTCTGAAAGGGACCTGTTAGCCCTACTCTTTCCGTCTGCCAACCAATTTTCTATCCATGTCAGTACCCTGCCCCCAATACCATGCGCTCTAATTTTACCCACTAATCTCCTATGTGGGACCTTATTTAATGCTTTCTGAAAGTCAGGTACACTACACTCACTGGCTCTCCCTTGTCCATTTCCCTAGTTACACCCTGAAAGAACTCAAACCGATCCGGCTACTGCTATCCAAAACCTGTTTCATCTTTTATAGTCAGAGTGAGGCTATTGTGTGGAGGTGGGGATCAGGGAGGGGAGGTGAGGGTGGTGCCGGTTGGAACATGGTGGTGGTGCCGCAGTTGTCACGGTTCCTGTCCCCACCCCCCGGGGGGTTGGAACCGCGACACAAACTAACACTCTAGAATGTAGCATTTTGAACGATGCAGACAATGAGCAGCGGCACCGGGGGGCGGGACATAGACACAGACACAGACAGACGGCGTTGGAGGAGGTTGTGTCTGGTGTCAGCTCAGCTATACCCTACCCCCATCTACCATCATCTACTATACTATACTATAGGTGCGGCGGGGTCAAGCGGTGACCAGAAGGGGAGTGGGTGAAGTGGCCACGCTCCCGCTCCTTGTTCCTGGCGCCGCGGCGAAGCTTCTGCTGCTCGGACCCCGCAGGGACCATCACTCGGTGAGTCTGTCTGTCTGTCTGTCTGTCTGTCTGTCTGTCTGTCTGTCTGTCCCTGGCCCCACACAGGTGACCGCTCCTCCCGGTGCCGGGGGCCCTGCGGACGGGGACGGCTCCCAGCCTCACCCCCTTGACTGCCTCCCCTTAAACTCCGACCCACGACTAGGGTAGAGGTGAGGAGTGGGGGAAGCAAGCAGGGAGAGGGGTTATGGAGGGAGGAAGGGAGTGACTGAGGGAGTGAGAGGTGATTGAGGGATGAGGAGAAGGGAAAGAAGAGGGAAGGTGATGATGCCTGGTGTGGGCCGAGCCTCGGGGCTGTAGCCGGGCACGGGCTTTGGCTGAGCACGGCTCCGAGCCCTGGGCTGGGGTTTGAGCCGGTGTAGGGTCCGAGGGCTGCTGCTCCGGGCCCGCGGGGAGAGAGAGGAGCGGGACCTGGGGCAAGGACTAGACCGCAGCCTCATCCTCTCCCTCCCCCAGACCGCAGCCTCAGCCTCTCCCTCCCATGGCTCCAGACCTGTCGACACGTGACACCTGTATGGTCGTGAATAGTCGTCCAAAGAGTCGTACCTTTTCCTGGTCCCCGCTGGATCTTCAATGTGTTGAACATTTTTGGCGACCTGCTGCGACTATTACGGGTGCCGGCAGTCGCCAAAAAAATTGTGTAAATGGGACGCCCTTTAGACTGTTGAGGAAGCCTTGTTTATGGGCTCACAGTCAGGTGGGCGCTGTAAAGCTCCACTTGGTTCCAGTTGGATTGTCTGGTCCCTGTATTGTCTTAGATAGACACAAAATACTGAAGTAACGCAACAGGACAGGCAGCATCTCTGGAGAGAAGGAATGGGTGACGTTTCTGGTCTCAAAGCTTCTTCAGGCAGATATCAGGGGAGTGGGAGGTACATAGGTAAGGAAGTGTATAGACAAGGAAATCTATAAGTGTATAGATAAGGATATCTCCCACTCCCCAACATCAGTCTGAAGAAGGATCTCGACAGGAAACATCACCCATTCCTTCGCTCCAGCGATGATGCCTGTCCCGCTGAGTTTCTCCAGCATTTTGTGTCCATCTTTGGTGTAAAGCAACATTTGCAGTTCCTTCCTACACAAGCCATTTGGGCAGGCCGGTGGGGGTGAGTAGGAGGGGGTTGGGGGAGACGTGTAAAATCACAAAGGATAGTGAGTGAGGAGAAGTCGTGAGTATGGACGACAAGGTCACTGTGTTGATGGTGCAGGTTTAAAAGGGTGGCACAGTGTAGAGTTGCTGCCTTACAGCACTTGCAGCGTCAGAGACCAGGCTTCGATCCCGACTACAGGTGCTGTATTTACAGAGTTTGTATGTTCTCCTCGAGACCGCGTGGGTTTTCTCCGAGATCTTTGGTTTCCTCCCACACACCAAAGACGTACAGGTGTGTAGGTTAATTGGCTTGGTATACATGTAAATTGACCCTAGCCTGTGTGGGATAGTGTTAATGTGCGGGGATCGCTGGTCGGCATGGACTTGGTGAGCGGAAGGGTCTAGTTTCCGCTCTGTATCTCTGAAATAAACTGAGCTAAACTGAGGTGCAGTGTTGTGGGAAGCTTTGCCAGTTGTCACGTGGCCTGTGGCTTGTGTTGTCTGAGGTGTTATCTGCTGTTTGGGTACA